>NC_029788.2:132510687-132535085 GCF_000816755.2 Arachis ipaensis | reverse complement strand
TTATCGAAATGACTAAATTAATTAAGAGAAATTCTCCACATACAAGATTTTTTTTATACAAGTTTTTATAAGTATTAATTATTAATGCATTTTGACTTGTTACTGTACGTTTTTACTGCACTTTCTTCTTCTTCTTGCTACACGTTCTTCTTCCTCTTCTCTTTTTCTTTCTTATCGAAATGACTAAATTAATTAAGAGAAATTCTCCACATACAAGATTTTTTTTATACAAGTTTTTATAAGTCATTTATATTAATGCATTTTGACTTGTTACTGTACGTTTTTACTGCACTTTCTTCTTCTTCTTGCTACACGTTCTTCTTCCTCTTCCTCTTCCTCTTTTTCTTTTCTTTTGTTTCTTGTCTTTTCTTTCTCTTTCTTTATTTACGTACTTTTCTCTCTATTTTCTTTCTTCGTTATTCTCGATTTCCATTGTTTGTTGACATCAAGCTCTGAAATCGTTTTTGAAGAAGAAGAAGCAGCAGAAGATGAGGAGGAGAAAGAAAGAATTCTGAATTATGCATAAGGTGTACTTCAACGAATTTTGGGTATATTTCTTAAATTCTTTGGGTGTAGTTTTGTAATCCTTTGGGTGTATTTCTGTAATTCTTTGGGTGTATTTCTATAATCATTTGGGTGAATTCCTGTAACCGTTTAGGTGTATTTCTGTAATCATTTGGGTGTATTTCTGAAGTTCCATTATCTTCAAATTTGGCAAGAAACTCGTTTTCATGGAGGAAGAAGAAGAAGAGTCGTTCATAATGCATGGTGGGTAGCGCGCTTTGAAAACAAGAAGTGGTTGAATAACGTGCGTTTATTTACTCTTAAATGTGGAAGTGTAATGCTTGTGTTTTGTTGGACTTGTGCCAACTTATAAGACTTGTAAGCCAAAAAGATTTGTATGTGTAGCAGACCTCATTAATTAAACTCGTCACCTCGCTTGCATATACACATTATGTGTAAGAATTTAATTTGGCAAATCTACTAGTACAATATGATTAAGTTGTTGGTCTTGCATAATAAGTTTGCTAAAAGCTTATTTGCCTTATGTGTACGTGTTATATATGTCATTATCTTTAATTTTCATGTAATAATCTTTTTTTTCTATTTAAAAAGTATGCGATTAGTATTAATTATCAATTAAAGTACTCATCAACTTCATGGTGATGTACGTCATCGATTGGTTTGACAATAATCAATTTAAAATTGAAAAATATTATTATTTCTGCATAAAATTTTCACTACATAAAGTTAAATCATTAATTTTACAAAAACTAAAGTAATTGGAATCAAACTTGATCCTCACGTATGTGTAAGTCTGTGTATATTCTATTGAGACAAAATTCTCATAAAAACATTTCCGACTTTCAAACCTAACACATTGACTTGTTTATGAATATAGTGTTTTGCTTAAAAAAAACTTCATATGAGATTACAGGATTAAGAACATGATGGACCCTACTTTATAATAGTAATTAGTATTTTTATTCATAATAACTATGAAAATATAAATCTTTTAAAATTATATCAGTTTTGACATTATATATTATAGCACAAAAAAATTATAGTATTAAACTACTTTTATAAAATTTTTTATTTTAATTTTAATGAAAATATCTGGTGACACATTTTGATTTGTCAAATTACTAATATAAAATATGAATTATAAATTATATATAGAGTGGGAAGGATAAAGAAAAATAGAAAAAAAGAGAGAGGTAGATAAGAAAATATAAGAAGAATGTTTACTAATTTTAGAGGAAAATATTTTATCTAAATTTTAATAAGAGAGTGTCATGTGACATATTTTAGTTATTAAATTAGTTAGTAATATATAAATATAATATATAATATAGTTATATTTTAATTTTGATATTTTAATTTTAATTTTTATTTAATTTGAATGCAATTAGAGAATACCATGTTGTATATTTTGATTGTCAAATTTATAATTAATCATTGATAATGATATATAAGAGAGATAGAGTGTATGAAGGAATGAGAGCAATATAGAAAGGGAGAAAGAGGATGGAAGAACGCTTTAATTTTGGAGGAAAAAATTTAATTATATTTTAATATATATTTTATATTAAACTTGGATCTTTTAAATTTTAAATTTTTACTTTAGAAGATAAAGTATAATCTCTCACCTTGAATAATTTCTCTTTTATGTTTTTTCTTGGTTCTACCTATAAAATAAACAATGAGAGATTATACTTTACTCTCTAAAGTAAAATTCAAAATTTAGTAGCTGACTTTAATAACTGATTTTGACGTACACATGACATAATCATATATTATAATTACTTTCACTTATTGCTACCTCCACAATCCCTACTCTAATTCTTCAAGCTAAGGACGGATATGGTATTATTAAACATCTGTTGTCTTAAAAATATATTTTAGAGTAATTCTCCACATACAAGTGATTTTCAATACAAGTCATACAAGTCATTTATATTCACGCCGTTTCACGTTTTTTTTGGTGCCTCTTTTTCTTCTTCTTCTTTCTCCGTGCTTCCTCTTCCTCTTCCTCTTCCTCGTGTCTCTTTTTCTCCTTTTTCGTAATTTTTCTCTCTCGTTATCATCGTCAACACCACCTCTTTCTCCCTCTTTTTTTATTGAAATTTCTTCTCCTCTTTTCGTTTCTCTTTCTCCTTCATCAAAATCACCAGAAAAAACGAAGAAACATTATTCAAGGTATTGTTTTACTATTCTTCTAGATTTTTTTTCTAGATTGTCTCTGTCATGTGCCTAATCTTTAACCAGCAAAACATTAAAAGATTTCAAGAAGAAATATTCTGTCTCTCCCTATATTGGGTGTATTTCTTAAATCCTTTGGGTGTATTTCTGTAATCCTTTGGTTTATTTCTATAACTGTTTGGGTGTATTTCTGTAATCGTTTGGGTATATTTTTGTAATCGTTCAGGTGTATTTCTGAAGTTCCATCATCTTCAAAACAATTTCAAAGTTTGATTTCAGAAACCATGAAAATTGAAAAAAAAACAGAAGGAGATCGAAGGCAAAGAGAGAACGATTTTTCATACAAATCATACAAGTCATTTATATTCACGCCGTTTTCACGTTTTTTTTGTGTGCCTCTTTTTCTTCTTCTTCTTTCTCCGTGCTTTCTCTTCCTCTTCTTCTTCTTCTTCTTTCTCTGTGTCTCTTCTTCTTCTTTTTCGTAAAAAAAGAAACGAAGATGAAATACGCGAAGATAGTTCAGTAACGCACATGTTAGGCACAACTTGTAAGACTTGTAAACAAAAATGACTTGTATGTGTAGCACTCCTCTATATTTTAATAGTATTATAAAAAAATATTTTCCTTAAATTTATTCAAAAGGATAAATCTTTTATATTTTTAATAAACTAAATACATTAAAAATTTTTATTTATTATCCCCTTAACATGTTATAAAAAGACATTTTATCTATATATTTTAAGTACATCTAGCTAGTTGCAACAATGTTATATATATACACACACATGAATCCATATTCAATACTTGCCTTCAATTTTTGCAATCATCAAAGAATTAAAAAAAAATGAAGATTTGGGTAGTGGTAATAAGTTTTATCACAAGTGCAGTTCCATTATTTTTAATGGCTCAAAATTATCCAGAAGACTATCTTAAAGTTCACAATGATGCACGTGCAAGCGTTGGAGTCCAACCATTGAAGTGGGTCAAATATTTAGAAGATCATGCTCATGAATTTGTGAATAAACGCGCTGTAAGTTGTCAAATAGGATCTGGTGGTGGTGGTCTTCGTAATAGATTTAGCATTCTTTCTATGCAAAATTCACAACCTATTACTGGAGCAGATGCTGTGACTCTTTGGGTGAAAACGAAAAAAAATTATGATTACAAATCCAACTCTTGTACTGATAAGTGGAATCATACTTGCATTCCCTATGTTAAAATTGTTTGGGGTGGAACTACTTCGTTAGGTTGCGCCAGAATCAGATGTCACAATATTAAAAAAGGCATTCTTATTAGTTGTTATTATTTTCCTCGATACAACTTTCCAGCTCAACGTCCTTATATATTACCAAACATTTCTGTTACCAAGTAATGCCTGAGAGAAAAAAAGAAAATGTCAGAATTTAAAGAGTGTAATGAATTAGCCTTACATTAAAAAAAATAAAGAATGATAAAGAATTTATAAGATAAAAGACCCGTTAATTTAGTACCTTAAAATTTTAAATTAGACGTGATATCTTCTCATTTTATATCTTTTTCGAAATTTCTAGCTGTTTTTTGTTAATTTATTTTTAGTACAATATGATTAAGTTGTTGGTCTTGCATAATATATAGTACACGTTATATATGTCACCATCTTTAATTTTCATATAATAATCTTTTTCTTCTATTTAAAAAGTATGTGATTAATAGCTAATGAGTTATAATTCAAAGGATATAGTCTCTCTATATTCACCTAAGAGGTCGCAGGTTCGAGCCTCCCTATCTTCAGTAAAAAAAAAAGTATGCGATTAGTATTAATTATCAATTAAAGTACTCATCTTCATGGTGATGTACGTCCTCGATTTGTTTGACAATAATCAATTTAAAATTGAAAAATATTATTCTTTCTGCAAAAAAGTTTTCACTACATAAAGTTAAAACATCAGTTTCATAAAAACTAAAATAATTGGAATCAAACTTGATCCTCACGTGTGTCTAAGCCTGTATATACTCTACTGAGACAAAAATCTCATAACATTTCTAACTTTGAAACCTAACACATTGACTTGTTTATGAATATAGTGTTTTGCTTAATGAAGAAGAAGAGAAAAAACGTAGAAATTTTCATATAATTAAAGTGTGTATTCAGATTTTCACTAATAAATCTGATTTTTATTGAATTTGGACTAATTTAATTAGAATTAGTTATAAAAAAGATTTAGATACATAACATAATTCTATATTATAATAGTAATTAGATTATATTTGATACTAAAAAAATAATATAAATTTATTTTGCACGTCTCAAAGCGCCAAATATATTGGAAAACAAACGGTAAGTAATTTTATTATTTCAATCTAAAAAAAACATTAAAAGACATCATAACACAAAAGCAAAATGCTGATAATTCCATGACAATGATGTGCTATGTGAAGGTAGCTGTCTTCCTTTTTTTTTTTTCGGTTGTTAGCTGTCTTCCTTTTTTTACTTGCCTAAACCATAGTGTGAGGTAACATTGAAGATGAGCGTCCCTACCAATTAATTAAACAATTCTTCTCCTAGCTTGTATTTATCATTTTTTTTTTTGTCTTGTGTGCTTAGCTTCCTATGTGTTATGTGTTTATCTTTTTATTTTTGACCAATAATATTATTTATACATTAAAATTAATTATTTTATATTTATGTATAAATATATGTTATTTAATTTATTTTTAATATTTATTTTATATTTAATATATATTTTATACTAATGACTGATTTTAATAATTAATTTTAGATTTTAATATAAACATAACATAATTATTTCATCTTTTAATTAAAATTTTGCAATAAGTATTATTAAATTAATAATCAATTTAATGAGTATGAAATTTGATCCTAATTTGTGTATATGCCCATATATATATATAGAGTCAAGAAAATACTAGGTTATTGGTCCGGTATTAAATTATTTTGATAGTCATTATGTTTGGCGAAACAAATATAAGAAGGCCACGTTTCTGGTGGTTGTGTCTTTGGTGACTACTGGTAACTATATATTGATCTGACAATAGAAATATTGATAAGTGGAATGTGTGTATAGAGTGCTAAACTGGATTTAGAGATTAAACATGATAAATTCTTTTTTACTTATTCCATAAATATTATTGGAAATAGATGGTGTGAGGGGTATGAATGTTTTTGGCATCTTCTCTGATAATAACGGCTGGAGAACAACAACCTACAAAGAATGAGGGAAGAGAATTGATGGAGGAGTGGGGAGGAGGGCATCACAGAGGAAGTAGATCTATGGGACAGCAATGATAACGTTTGGCCAAATTGAAGGGGGTTCTAGCAGGATGGCAGCGGAGCTCTATGAACAACCTCATCCAGACTACACTAGGCAAGGAGCATACTTGAAATCTATGGCAGCAGAAAAACATGGCGGTTAGAGAGCGGAGATGGACGGGGAACTTGGGGATCATGCTCCAAGTAGTGGCGGATGAGATCGACAGAGAAGTGTAAAGGCGATCGCCGCAGAGGTGACCAGGAGATTTCCGTCGCAACAGCAGCGCCCTTCAAAAGGCTTGACAAAGGTTATAGAACCAGAATACGCCGGAGCTCCATGCGCAACCTCAGGATATCCTCACCAAGTATGGAGCAGCGCCTAGGAATCGTTCAAAGAAGAAGAAGAACCGGGCCGGCATTTTGGGCTGGAGATGTTGTTTCGGGTTGCTGAGTTGGGTTCTATCAAAAAAACTTATTTACGTGTGTTATTTAATTGACCGTGATTAACAATTTTAAAACAATAGTCAATAGCATGGCCCAAAAAAAAATAGTCAATAGAGCTCCATATGTCCACGTGTCAGTCACTGATTGGTTCAATGAAGTTAGTCATTGTAGTCACCAAATATTTATTGCCATCATAGACCGCACCATATAAAAAAAATCGATACTAAAAATATTTTTATAATATCACTTTTGATATTTTAAAAAAGTGAATTAATTTAGAGTTAAAATTTACACGTGTTTTTCCTTCAACAGGCATAATCTCTTTTTCCGATCATCATAATAATCAGTCATTAACTCGTTATGCTAGAAATAGTGAAAGCTAAATAAAACTTCTAGTATAGTATCCATATTCTTTTGTTTGTTGGGCCAGTCCATAACATGCTCCCTGTATTACCACAACGTCAACCACAAAAGTCATCCTGGACCAAAAAAAAAAAAACACAAAACTCGTCCGATATCTTTTAGAACATAAACATAAATAAAACAAATATTGTATACTCAAATTCCTTTTTTTAGCAAAGAAAACATTTTTCACTTTTTAAAAATATTATTTGAATAATAAAACTCTTTGTTACTCAAATAAAACTGTTCATATCCTGTTTTAAAATAAAGTTAGATCCAATAAAAATAAAGGTTTACTTAAAAAATGATAACTTCTATTTATTTGACTTCTTAAGAGATCGGGTACGATAAAGAGATCCAATTCAACTTATCTAAATAAGTAACTACCTCTTTAAATATTTTTTATTATCTCAACTTCATTTAAAAGATAGATCTCAATAAATTCTCAAAATAAAAGGAACGGTTACCCACAACAAAAGTAGAACTATCCCAAAAAGTGTTGTGATAAGAATGAACAACGTGGATGCCCATTCCCATGCAAGACTCATATTTTCAAAGAGAGAATGAATATTAAATGTGTTGAAAATCAAGACCCCATGCATGTATAAATAGGGGGGTATGGTACGAGGTTTTACACACAACAAGAAATAAAAATACTCTCTCTTTTCTTTCTTACACAGAAGCAAGTAATAAGAAATCTATTCCCTCTTTATGCTACAATCAAATACTATTCTCCTTATATTTCTACTACAATTCTTTCTCCTATTTTATTTTATAAGTATTTTAAATTCTATTTTCTATTACTCTTTACATATAATATTAATAGCAATATTAACCATCTTTATTATATTGAGATAGTATCAAATGCAAATCTCTCTCTCTTTATTTTTAATACTTTTTCTTATCTTTGTATATATATACACAATACAACATATAATATTATTATATATATATAATAATTATTGAGCTAATTATATTAATAATAAAGTCTTCTATTTATACATCTCTATTTTATATCTTTTATTTATTTTACAACACGTTATCAGCACGAGACTCTGATCAAATCTTTAGGAAGACTCAGGTAATATTTTCATTATGTCGAAACTCTCTCATCTTGAATTCAATGCTCTTGATATATCTGGAAACAATTATTTATCATGGATATTGGATGCTGAAATCCATCTTGATTCAATGGATCTTGGAGATACCATTAAGGTTGAAAATAATGCATCCCAGAAGGATAAAGCTAAAGCCATGATTTTTCTCCGTCGTCATCTTGACGAAGGATTGAAAAATGAATATCTTACATTAAAAGATCCTGCAGATCTTTGGAAAGACCTTGAAGAAAGGTACAATCATCAGAAAACGGTGATACTTCCTCAAGCCCGGTATGAATGGACGCATTTGCGTTTACAAGATTTTAAATCTATAAATGAATATAATTCTGCAATGTTTCGAATCACCTCACGAATGAAATTGTGTGGGGAAAAAATAACTGATCATGATATGTTGGAGAAAACTTTCTCAACCTTCCATGCCTCGAATGTGCTCCTGCAGCAGCAGTATCGAGAAAAAGGGTTTAAAAAATATTCTGAGTTAATTTCTTTCCTTCTTGTTGCTGAATGCAACAATGAGTTGTTATTAAAAAATCATGAAGCGTGCCCAGCTGGCGCCGCCCCATTTCCTGAAGTAAATGCGGCAAATCATTACCCCCAGAAGAGGTAAATGGCAAGCTTTTAATAACAAGAAAAATTATGGAAGGAAAAAGAATTATGTTCAAAAGAGAGGATCTCACCAGAAGTGGGACAAAGAAAAGAATATCGGGCAGAATAAATCAACCGAGGAGAAGTGTTTCCGCTGTGGTGGAAAGGGCCATTGGTCACGTACCTGTCGTACCCCAAGGCACCTAGTCGATCTTTACCAGGCATCTTTGAAAAAGAACGACAAAGGAAAGGAAACAAATTTTGTTTCAAATGATGCTGAGAACTCCACCACTCATTATGATGTATCTGATTTCTTTGAGGACCCTGAAGGAAATATTGGCCATTTGATCAATGATGGAATAGTTTAATCTATGGGATTGTGAAGTATCTATGTAAATAAATAATGTAAAAAATTTATTGTTAAAGTTGTATTTTCTATGTATTTAAGTTTCAAATGTGATGTACATAAATAATGAAATATTAATATTTATGAATTTTGAAATTATTAATTGTGTCAAATCTTAAAATAAAATTTTGGTATATACATTATTTTATGTACAGTGTTTCTTAAAAAAAAAAAATAAAAATAATTCTGATCAAGTATTCAATTTAACTGTGCATACTACTCATTTTATTATTATTTGTTTTTGAAGAGAATGGCAAGGATATGTAATGAAGATGTATGCCTTGTGGATAGTGCAAGTTCGCACACTATTCTCAAAAGTGATATATATTTTACCCATCTTGTGCCAAAAGAGGAATATGTTAACACTATTATTGGCTCGGGCAATGTGATAGAAGGCTCCGGAAGAGCTATAATTTTGTTTCCTGGAGGAACACATATTTCTCCCAAATTCTTCTTCACTCATAACCTTCAAAATCAAGGGACAATTGATGTCCAACAGATCCGTTCAAGTGACAATCTGGCAGATTTATTTACAAAGTCACTCCCAAAATCCTCCTTTGAAAGATTGGTACATGAGATTGGGATGCGCCGATTTCGAGACATTAAATGATGTCGGCAAGAGGGGGAGACTGTACTCTTTTTCCCTTGGTCAGGTTTTTTTCCCATTGGGTTTTTCTTGACAAGGTTTTTAATGAGGCAGTCCCCATCACAAAGGATATTGTACTCTTTTCCCTTCACTAAGGTTTTTTTTTCCCACAGGGTTTTCCTTTGGTAAGGTTTTAATGAGACAATAATCCTAAATGGGCATCCAAGGGGGAGTGTTGTGATAAGAATGAACAACGTGGATGCCCATTCCCATGCAAGACTCATATTTTCAAAGAGAGAATGAATATTAAATATGTGTTGAAAATCAAGACCCCATGCATGTATAAATAGGGGGTATGGTACGAGGTTTTACACACAACAAGAAATAAAAATACTCTCTCTTTTCTTTCTTACACAGAAGCAAGTAATAAGAAATCTATTCCCTCTTTATGCTACAATCAAATACTATTCTCCTTATATTTCTACTACAATTCTTTCTCCTATTTTATTTTATAAGTATTTTAAATTCTATTTTCTATTACTCTTTACATATAATATTAATAGCAATATTAACCATCTTTATTATATTGAGATAGTATCAAATGCAAATCTCTCTCTCTTTATTTTTAATACTTTTCCTTATCTTTGTATATATATACACAATACAACATATAATATTATTATATATATATAATAATTATTGAGCTAATTATATTAATAATAAAGTCTTCTATTTATACATCTCTATTTTATATCTTTTATTTATTTTACAACAAAAAGTAGTTATTCTTTCTATTATACACTAATATCTTTCAGGTATATTCAAGTCAAAATCTACTAAAAACCTGCCTAAAATTCTTGCTAACTTAAGTATCGAAATCTCTTGCACGTACTATCCTATCTCCTCACGAAAAACTTGGATGGCAATACTTCAGCACACTAGCAAGTCGGACGCTATCTCAAAGAGTCTGAACCTCACGTCTGAACCCAAATAGAACCAATTTTAGCTAATCCTCAAAACAAAAACCAAGATCCTAGACTCTTTTAAAAAATACTATTATATTTTTCAATTTATTATTCAAACTAAGTGCCTCACTATTACCTTCGTATACCCTTTTCTTCCCCCACCCCCAACGCGTTTTTACGCGTTTTCTTTTTTTTTTTAATTTTATAATTTTTATTATTAAAATAGGATAGGGGTAGTTTAGGAATAAAATAAAAAATTTTATTGAAAAGGACAATTTTAATACGAAAAAAAACATTAAGAACGATTTTAATGGCAAAATAACAAGAGGGACGAATTCGATTCTGGCACTAAACTTAAGGGACCAAAATCGTACTTACCCCTTAAATTTTTTTATTTATTATACCCTTAACAGGTTATAAAAAGACATTCTATCTAAATATATATTTTAAGTACACCTAGCTAGTTGTAACTATGTTATATATATATATATACACACATATGAATTCATATTCAATACTTGCCTTCAATTTTTGCAATCATCAAAGAATTAAAAAAAAAATGAAGATTTGGGTAGTGATAATAAGTTTTATTATAAGTGCAGTTCCATTATTTTTAATGGCTCAAAATTATCCAGAAGACTATCTTAAAGTTCACAATGATGCACGTGCAAGCGTTGGAGTCCAACCGTTGAAGTGGGACAAAAATTTAGAAGATTATGCTCGTATATTTCTGATTAAACGTGTTGCAAGCTGTAAATTAGAAAGTGGTGATCTTCCTGTTAAAGTTAGCAGACTTTCTATACAAAGTTCACGACTTATCACTGGAGCAGATGCTGTAACTCTTTGGGTGAAAACGAAAAAAAAATATGATTACAAATCCAACTCTTGTACTGATAAGAGGAATTATACTTGCACTCCCTATGTTAAAGTTGTTTGGGGTAGAACTACTTCATTAGGTTGTGCGAGAATCAGATGTCACGATATCAAAAAAGGCATTCTTATTAGTTGTTATTATTTTCCTCGACACCACTTTCCGTCTCAACGTCCTTATATATTACCAAACATTTCTGTTACCAAGTAATGTCTGAGAGAAAAAAAGAAAATGTCAGAATTTAAAGAGTGTAATGAATTAGCCTTACATTTAAAAAAAATAACGAATGATAAAGAGTTTATAAGATGAAAGACCTATTAATTTAGCATTTTAAAATTTTAAATTAGAGATAATGTCTTCTCATTTTATATCTTTTTCAAAATTTTTAACTATTTTTTGTTAATTTATTTTTAGTACAATATGATTAAGTTGTTGGTCTTGCATAATATATAGGTTTGCCAAAGCTGATGATTTGCCTTATCTATACGTATTATATATGTCATCATCTTTAATTTTCATGTAATAATCTTTTTTTTTTTATTTAAAAAGTATGTGATTAGTAGCTAATGAGTTATAATTCAAAGGTTATAGTCTCTCTATACTCACCTAAGAGATTGCAGTTTTAAACCTCCCTATTTTTCAGTAAATAAAATAGTTTGTGATTAGTATTAATTATCAATTAAAGTAGTCATCTTCATGGTAATGTACGTCCTCGATTTTTTTGACAATAATCAATTTAAAATTGAAAAATATTATTGTTTCTGCAAAAAAGTTTTCACTACATAAAGTTAAAACATGAGTTTCACAAAAACTAAAGTAATTGGAATCAAACTTGATCCTCACGTGTGTCTAAGCCTGTGTATACTCTATTGAGACAAAAATCTCATAAAAACATCTCTAACTTTCAAACCTAATACATTGACTTGTTTATGAATATAGTGTTTTGCTTAATGATAAAGAAGAAGAGAAAAAACGTAGAAACTTTTATGTAATTAAAGTGTATATTCAGACTCTCACTAATAAAATTGATTTTTATTGAGTTTGAACTAATTTAATTAAAATTAGTTATCAAAAAGATTTGAATACATAACATGATTCTACGATTATAATAATAATTAGATTATATTTAATACTAAAATAATATGAGTTTGAACTAATTTAATTAAAATTAGTTATCAAAAAGATTTGAATACATAACATGATTCTACGATTATAATAATAATTAGATTATATTTAATACTAAAAAAATAATATAAATTTATTTTGCACGTCTCAAAGCGCCAAATATACTGAAAAACAAACGGTAAGTAATTTTATTATTTTAATCTAAAAAAAAACATTAAAAGACATCATAACACAAAAGCAAAATGCTGATAATTCCATGACAATGATGTGCTATGTGAAGGTAGCTGTCTTCCTTTTTTTTTTTTTTTTTTCGGTAGTTAGCTGACTTCCTTTTTTACTTGCCTAAACCCTTTTTCAGCATATAATTTTTTCTGGGCCTTGGCCCTTTTTCTCTGATTGTAAAAGGTTGTTTAAAAAAAGGCCCAAATTTAAACAAAAAAGGCTTAATTTCTCCAGTCCCAAAAAGATATTAACTTCTAGAGCTAACACAACTCTCCATGACCAAAAACAACCTAAACTGTCTAAAACTTTATACAAAACTGGATTTTATCCATAACAAAAAATAAAACTTAGATTTTAATCCCGCCTTGTGCATGCAGCAACCCATTGATCAGCGGCAGACCCTTAAATAGAGTTCAAATTCGCGACGAATTATTCTTTGAATTGTCGGATTAGGAAATACCATGGACAACAAAAAAAAATCTTGAGAACACAATCTTGAGGAAAAACATTGGATTCAATGCAACGAATTTTGAGGTGAAAAAAAAGTTTATGATCCGACAAAAAAAAAACTAGATCCTCCCAAAAAAAAGAAGAAGAGGAAGAAGGGAACAATTGATACCATTTTCACAAAAAATTTTCGATCACAAACAATGTTAAAAGTGAATTTCTCTTATTTAGTATTTATTAATTGTTATTTAACTTTTTTTTTTTTACCAAATATTTTCGTTTGGATATATAGTTACATTAATTATGCCTCGTTACTTTTTGCTTAATTTTAGAGCAATGTGAAGATGGTTAGTTTTTATACATTGTGTAAACACCTATTTTACCATCATCATTACTCTTACCATAATAATATTCTAACTTAGCTTTTACTCTTAAATTGAATTAAGAAGTGTTCCTAATAAACAACTTAATTTTAGTTATCTATATACAACACAACTTCTAGCTAGTTTCACTCAAAAGTATTATTAACTTCCTACTCAAAGAAACTCTCTTCTTTCTCATTCATCATCCTTTATGAACAATGGGAATAAAAACAAAACAACAACCATGCTCATAAGTGAACTTTTTTCTAGAAGTTTTCTCTTAAAGAACGGTTACTTTCTCTCTTTGTCAAATGCATAAATATTATAGTTGTTTAAAAGATAAAGAGAAAAACCTAAAACAACCTCTGACAATTATCTTGAAAGACAACAAGGCTCTTGACAAAAAAAAATTTAACCCAGTCCCCTGACAATTACCTCGAAAGGATAATAAGTTCTGGCTGTTATTTTTATCTCTTTAATATTATCAAAAGTATATAAAATAGGTTTGGTACACTAGTCTTAGGACTTATCCAATGTTTCTTTCGATAAGAAATTATGAAGGCCAACTGTGATATGCTCTATCATAATAACAATAAATTATTGTTATAGGTTTGCTTGGTTTTATTTGAAAAATTTTGAACTGCCATAGAGGGAAGAAGTGGTCCTAATAACATAATTGTATATATATACATTATTATTTTATATATACATTATTACTATCTTTATGATACTGTGCCAAATGTCCATCTTGCATTCCATAAATATAAAAAACAAGATCTGTCATCTTTTGCAGTTTCATGAATTTCTTAGAAGAACCAATAGGGATTCAAAACAAGTTGGTGTGTGTCCCATCTAAAAGAGTGGTTTAATTTCATTTTCCTATATATGAATTTAATTTGTATGTTGTGGCCATTTACTTGATCTTATATTCAAGTTCCATGTGTAGTAATCATTTCTGTTCATGAAATTTTGGTGTATGTATATATTTATATTGGTTAAATAACTCCCTTTTTTTAATTATTTTTAATGAATTTAAAAAATAAATAAGACACTTATTTAGAAAATGAAAAAAAGGAAAAAATTTAGTACATGATTTTGTTATACTTAATTAAACCGCCACTACTACTTCATAATTAATGTGAATGCATGCATGCATGTGTATGTAATAATTTTTTGCAAGAATAATTGAAAATATGGTGTGATCTCCAAAATAAATAAATATCAAAGCATTTTAATTTCTCTTAATTTTGTCGTGATGACTATTGATTATTGAGTCACTTTATTATTATTCTTATTTAAAACATTTAAGCAATTGATAATGTATGTAGGGGTTTTTTCCCTCTCATTAATATGTAGAAAGGCTCTAATTAACTCTCTTGTTTTCAATATAATCGAATTATTTCCAAAGTATTCTAAATGATATAAATGGAATTAAGCCTTTTTTTCATATATATATTGATAGTTAATTAGAATTAATTAATATCTTTCAGAAAGTTTACAATAATAATATTAATTTAAAAAACAAAATTCTTTTGGCAGTAAATAGCAATTATATTTCTTGGCATACAATAAATTTTCATTCTATATATATTATGAAAATAATGCACCTTTAACCTAACTAATTTAATCACCTAATAATTATGATGCATTGTTCTAAATTTTATTATTATTCTTGCATTTTTACAACAGATATGCCCCAAGCTTATTATAAAACTAAAAATATAGAGAAAAATTTAAAATAGTCTCTGACAACTATCTCGAAAGACGACGATGTTTTTGACAAAAAAAAAATTCAACCGGGTCCTATCAATTACTTTGAAAGGACAATTAGGCTCCTGTGCCAAAAAAAGTCAATGTTATTTTTTTGGCACAGGAACTAATCAGTTCTAAAAAAAAATCAGGAACCAAATTGGGCATTTTTTTTTTTGGACCTCGTTATTCTTTCGAGGTAATTGTCAGAGGCCGAATTGGATATTTACTCAAAAATATATATAAGTTTAATTTTGATGTATTGATAATGTAAAATATTTTATATCACTATATAATTATCATAACTTTTTTTTGGATTATTATTTATACGCAATTAACATAAAAAAATAGTTATTTTTGCTAATATGACGTTAATTATATGATTATTGGATGTACGTTTAGTTTTACACTGATGACTATATATATATATATATGGATTAGTATCATGATAATAATATAAATATATAGATTCCATGTACCATGTTTATTTATTATTACTCTCGTTAGGTGCTACTTGAGAATATTAGCTGTCACTATCTTCTTCTCTCTCTTATTTGTTCTATTATGAGCTGTAGACAAAGACTATTCTTTCATTGTTTTTTGTTTTCCTCTGCTGAATGGATAGAATTTGTAACAAACTATTGATTGATCAATAATTGATCATTACTATTACACCCATCCAACAACAACTCACTGTTCAACTCCTCAACAAATAAATTAAACTTTGGTGAAATGAGTCATCTTGGTTAATTATAGAATATAAAATATAAAATACAATTAGTTCGATAATACTTAAGTAAAATTTATTAATGATATAATTTATTCGAATATGCTAATTTAACTCATGTATGTTGTCAAAAGAATTCTATCATGCATCGTCAACACTATTATATTCAACCAGCTGCCATTTTATTTTATTTTATTATCGTTAGAGTATAACTAACAATTAATAATTAATTTAATACATATCTTAATTACAACTGGCCTATAGAATTTAAAAAATATTATTTTTATTTTATTAAATTTTGAAGAGTTCAATAGTTTGATCCAAATAAACTTGGCCACTGAAATGACATTTGCCACCGCGTGGACCAACGAACCTATTTTAGTAATTTTCTTTTGTATTTTGTACTTTCTACTAAATCAACTTACGAATCTACGACATGTTCTCATTTTTTGTTTTTTCCATTATTTTTTTTTTCGTTATAAATAGTCGGTCATAGTCAAATAAATGAAATAATTACTATTAAGAAGCCATTTTTCTAAACAAAAGATTATGGAAATGGGTTTGTTCTTAGGTGAAAATTCAGGTTAGTCGATTTCATGTGAAGTTGATAATTGAGAGTCGTTAGATGGAATTTTAGTCAAATCAGTTAAATCATCTAATAACACTCAATTATCAACTTTACGTTAAGTCAACTACACATGAGTTTTCACTTTATTTTTATTTAAGAGACGTGCATCTTAGAATAATATTGTTTGGTATAAGATACATTATGCGTGAAAAAAAGAAAAAAAAAAAAGACACAATACAAGCATGCCCTTTGTATTTTGTTGAATATTGAATATTGAATTTCATATAAATTCACGTTAATGGTGTACCATATATTTTAAACTTCATTTTAAATAATAAACCGTTACGTAAAACTTTAAGATTGTTCCTTCGATGAAAATAACAACAATTCAATTACCAATAATAATAAAATAATAATCTTTCATAGCCTATTTTTCATTTACTACTAAAAAATAGTTTATTATAAATAAATTTTAGGAATGAAAGCGAATCCTCCATCGAAATTATCGACAGAAAATTAAAAAAAATTCAAATTTTTTTAACAACACAATTATTCGTACATAATTGTATTGGTTATAAGATAATTTATGCAAAATTATTATAAACAGAAAATTTATCAAAAATAAAAAAAAAGTTTACCAAATATATAAGTTAATTATTAAAAAAAATTGTCGGTAAAATAACAGATTTATCAATATTGTTATTAAAATTTGACAAAAATTCAGGTACAGTCAATTTTATGTGAAGTTGATAATTGAGAGACGTTATTAAATAATTTAATTAATTTGACTAAATTTTTATCTAAAAATTCATATATCAACTTTATATAAAATTAACTGTATATGAGATTTTATCTTTTACTGTAAAATAAAATTCATCGATAAATTTATGGTAATCTACTATTTCTGATAATTATGAGAATATTATGAGGCAATGAGTTGAAAAATGGAATGGATTCAAAGTTCAAATCGAGATCAAGGGTCAATTATTGGATAATAATAATAAATGTGACGTAAGAGTGGGTTCTTCTTGTCATTGAGGCAATGAAATATTCGCTTTCATTCACATACATAACGCATTCAATTTGCTTTCTTTCACTTTCATTATGTCTCCATTTTCCACTATTTCCAAATAAACCTTTCAATTTTATTAAAGTGACTTGGTCCCCACGAAAGCAATAATCCCTAGTATAAGCCTACTTTCATGTACAATTACCACAATACCCCAAGTAGATGTGGCATAACAATTTAACTTTAATTTGGCATAGTGTTTTGGATTTTCTTTTGTAATGTTATTAAATATGTTCAAGACTAGAATGAATATAAGGTCACGTTGCTATGGGGAATTCCATTTGTCGTGGAAAATTTTGTGGAAAAAAGATTGAAAAGTAAATAAATAAAATCACCATTCATGCATCCAAATTTTCATTTTTTTAAAAGAAAAATTCTATTATTTAAAAGAAAAAAAATTATTATGTATGCATAAAAAATTAGTTACTAAATTAACTATCATATATTTTTATATATTTAAATGTATTATTTTATATATTTTATACAAATAATTTATATGCAATTTTATTAGTTCATATATTAGGCTGCATTTGTTTTTAAGAATAGGATATGACAAAACACCGAGAACAGGATAGAACAAGATATTGATGGACATAGACACAAAATTATGTGTTCTTGTATTCTGTTTGGTGATAAACTAAAATAAATTATGAAAATTCAATTTATTCTCTCTTTTTTTCATTCAAAAAATTTGAAATAAAAAATTAACAAGAATAATAAAAGAAAAAATAAAAAATAAGTTGTGTGTTAGTGTCTCTGTGTCCTTCCTGTCAGGATGGACACAAAATACATTAATTCAGTGTCTTTGAACACATTATCTCTGTCCATGTCTCCTCTGTCAAACACGATTTTGTGTCTCAGTGTCCTGTCTCTTTAAACAAACGTAGCCTTAATTATCATGCCAATGAATTATAGTTCAAATGACATAATCTCCTCCGAGGGTGATGGGAATTTTAGCAATGGAACATAGAATATACCATTTTTCTGTTTTTCAGTTTTTCAGTTTTTCATAAGTGTCTGTAGTATGTTAGGACAAGTCACTTGTTAACCATACCCTCACCATTTTCGTTAGCTTCAGCATAATTATCCAAGGGCAAAACCGTCATTCAAACACCACATGCAACCTTTTATATTGTCTTTCTTCTACGGTGTACTCGCCTTCCAATCTCTTGGGTTCCAAATTCATTTTCTTCGTTCCCATTTGCCGATTCAACCTCTCTTCTCCCCCCCTTTAGATCGAAAGGCCAAATTCATAATTCAAATTCTGGAAATTTCCATTCTTTCCAACCATTTAACGAAAACCCCCAAAAAAATTCGCTGAAAAAAACACACTTTTAATGTAAATTTTGTAACAAAAAGTTGTGGAAAAATAAAACCCCCCAAATTATTATTAAAAAAAAAAACGGATTTTGCTTATTTGTTTCATCAAATTGGATTGTTTGCGCAAGTGGGTCGTTGAATTTGAGGAAGAAGAATTGTGGGCGGAGGAGAATTTTCGAAATTCGTGGAGTGCGATAGAGGCTTTTTGTTGCGTGCTGCAGAGGTTTTGAATTGCTGCGTTTTGGGTTTCTGAATTGTTAACGAAACGGTGACGTTTTGAATTTTGTGGAGAGAAGAAGCAAAAGCTGGGGACTTTTGATAGCCAAAACGACGCCGTTGGCGTTGGAGGAATGGATTGCAGGGTGTGTGTCGCCGCCCCTCTCGATTTGTGGGTCAACGGTCGCGGTGGTGGTGGTGGTGGTGGAGGTTTCAGCCATGAGAGCGAACACGATTTGGCTATGATGGTTAGTGATTTCTTAGAGAATGGTAGCAGTGGACCTGACTCTTGGTGCAGCAGTGATAGTGATTCTGGTCTCTCTGATTTTGCTCATCTCTCAGACAAGATTCAGGTTTTTTAATTATGAACTACTTAACCCTCTTTCATCACTTGATTAAATTTTATTATTATTATTATTGTTCTGCAAATTAAAATTGTTTCTATAGCACCTTTATAGTTGATTAGTTGGATGTTGGGCCTTTAATTTTTCAAGTTGCTAGTTCTATCATAGGCTTTAGGTTAGCACAGGGTAGAGATGAATATGATCATGGTCTAGTTTGTACATTGAAATGACAACCTTTTACTCCTATCATGATCTGAATTGAGAATCTAGCTTCATTAGGGAACTATAATCTTCTCTAAATTCTAAATCATTCACATATTTACTCTCATGTTTACTTGTAGTACGAGTTGAATTTGTTCTCATTTCTAAGATATAGTGTTAATTCCCTATTTAAACCGACTGATTCATTTGCTTGTATGTAATAATTGATGCATTTGCATAGTTGGACTGGCTATTGCAATTTACTTGTGAGTTGTAGAACAAGAGTATCCTTTGTCATCTTTTGCATTGGCCATGACACTCCCTCCATGTTAAATAATTATTTCATCTTTGTTTCTGGCTGAATGTTCTACGGCGGGGAGCACCTTTCCTTTTATCACTAGGTCAAATCCCTTGGGTTATGTTTCTGTTAGTAGGTTGTTTTATCTTCACCTTCAGCTTGTTGTGTATACACGAGCATGAACTGATTGCATGTTCTTTTGGTATATTTTGACTTGGTCTATGTTCAGTTAGGATGTTTATAAATTTTAAAAGTAGTATTAAGATGAAAATTCAGATGCAGTTAACTGTTAACATCATGTGAAGTTGATAGCTGAGAGCCGGTAAATGACAATTTAGTCAAACCTGTCAAATCATTTAACGACTCTCAGTTATCAACTTCACATGAAGTTAACTGCACTTGAGTTTCTACCTAGTATTAATTACGCACAGTATGTTTGTTTTTTCGTTGGAAACTTTGAACCATGATTATTTGGGCAGGAGTTTCTCTTTTAGCTTTTATCCAATCCTTGGTATGGGGTTTTCTAAACAGAAAACAAAGAAATGAAAGAATGCTATGGTATTTAGAGTAGTGAGAGATAAAGGAAACAAAAAGGAAATACAGAAATTTTGACAGCTGATAATGGGAATTGCCTTTCTATAATATTGCTGTGTCGGTGAATACTTTTCTTCTAATCATCTACTTTTGGACATTGAAAACCATAATGGGATTAAACTTGGTTGTTCAATTTATTTATATAAACTATAATTTTAACAGTTCCCTTGATTGTCGATTATGTCTCTTGATGCAGAAGTGTAAACTTTCGGTGACGCAGCATGAGAGTGACCTGTTTTCGGCTGTTCATAGTCTCATACGATCAATGAATGAGAGCAACCTTCAAGGTATGAATTCCGGTCCATGCTATGCTAGCTGTATCAGGTTTTATCTTGTGAAGCTCATGAAGCTTAGCGGATATGATGCTGGTGTTTGTGCATCCAAATGGCAGGCTAGTGGCAAGGTCCCAGGAGGTATGTCATTTTATATTTTTCTGATTTTTATGATTCTACTTGCCCCAAATACATTGCTGTATGTTTTCTCAGACATGTTCTTGGCTGTTAATTTTTGCGCATTTTAACTTGTCGCGCAGGTGATCATGAATATATTGATGTGGTGGTCAAGAATAACTCTGGAAGCTCAGAGCGATTGATTATTGACATTGATTTCCGAAGCCACTTTGAAATAGCTAGAGCTGTCGATTCCTACGATAGGTTACTGAAATCGCTTCCTGTTGTTTATGTGGGTTCCTTTGCCAGGCTAAAGCAACTTCTCGGAATAATGGAAGAAGCTACTAGATCCTCTTTGAAGCAGAATTCTATGCCTCTTCCGCCATGGAGATCTTTAGCATATTTGCAAGCGAAATGGCTGTCGCCTTATGAAAGATACACACATTCGGAAGGAAACAACAATGACAGTAATAACATCAATGATGGAACTTGCTTCAACCACAACCAATGCTGCGGATATCTGAGGAGACTACAGTCTTGTCTTCAGTCAGGATTGGAAGGCGAGCGGATGCTGAAGGCTCGAAACAGCGAAAGTAACCGGAGAATGAAACACGAGAGGTGGAGGCACTCCCTGCTAAGGCCTGTTTGACACATGTACAGCTTTTGACTCCAAAGTTTGGAGGAGACTGAGTGAACAGAAACCAATTTTTGCGGCTTTTTTCCCTTTTCCCTTCACAAAATATTCAACTAGTTTCCTAATAAGTGTGATCCACCACAATTGCCAGGTTCATATAGCTCTACACATTACCTGCAATAAGCCATCTTATAATCCATAATTCTCTTTTTTTTTTTTCTTTTCCTTTTGGTGTTTGATGTATAACACGAAGTTTATGTTTCGATTTGGTGCCCAGTTATAGTCCATGGAATTGAGTCTTTTTAAACTGTACCTGAAGCACTGTACTGGGTTTCCTCCCATATCTCATAATTGATTCCTCACCTCGTATTTGTTTGGTGTAGGAAGATTTTGTCTCTTATTATACTTTAATTTATATATTGTTATGATTATATTGAGTTGTGAACAAGTTTGTTTGCCATTTTGTTATGACTGTATTCTAGGATGCACCTTTCTAAGATGTATCATGAATTCATGATAATGACTCTATTTTCTTACATTTTTAAGACGAGTTTTTTGAGTAGTTTGATAGAAGAGTAATCCATCACCTTTTCTAATTTATTGGGCACAATTATTTGACATAGTTTGGAGCTTTTCGGCCATGTTAATTGCTAATTGGCCTTGGCCAATGGAAAAAAAAATGGAGCATCTAACAAGGTATCTTCACATACCAAGAACTATGAGATCACTCCTTTTATTCTGGGGTGACGGCGGGATCGCACCATTCGAGCCTTAATTTTCATGCTTTTTTTTAATCTTTCCTTCCCGAAAGGAAGAACTTTAATTTTTTTTTTTATTTTCCGCAAGGACTAGAAGACTGGATCTAGTCGTAAGAAGAATAAAATGCTTGGCTGATTAATAATTCACTTCTTGGTCTTGGACTTCTGAGTTATTACGAATCCCTCGATCAGTGCAATGGGATGTGTCTATTTATCAATCTTGACTCAGAAATGGAAACATGTTTGAAAAAGGATCTTAGAGTGTCTAGAGTGGAGTTAAGAAAGTCTCTTAACGTCTTCTTTTTTCTTCTCATAGGAATTTTTTCACAAAGATTTGCCATGATAAGGAAGAAGAGAGAACAAGCACACTTGGAGAGTGCAATACAGCGGATAGTTGTATGATGCGTTTGGAAAGGATGAATCGCTCCCGAAAAGGAATCTGTTGATTCTCTCCCAGTTAATTAGTTGGATGGACCGTAATTACAATGATTTACTTCACAGACGAGATCTCTAATTCAAGTTCAGAATGACCCAGCTGTGCCTAAGAAAAAGAATAAAAAACTGACTTCTTCATGCATGCTTGGCCACTCACATTATATACCTTCAATCTCTGCTACTCCTAAATTCTCGTTACTTTTATACTATTTTCTTTTTCTTTTTTTTTTTTTTTGTCAATAGATTGGACAACCCCCAATCTTAGGTTACACAACACACGCACTCACACACACTACTACTAATATGGGTTCTCCTCACTGAGGATTAGACCATTTTTTTTTTTTTGGTTTCCCACGGTATCCCCTAATCCGGTAGGTCAAGGACTAATTCGTCGCAGTACTGAACCCCCGACACTTGCTTAAGCGGACTAGTGAGCTAACCAGATCAACCCAACTTATTTTATGCACACTATTTATTCACAACATTTAAGAGTTCTATCCATTATTTGATTATTGTTATGGTTAAACTCGAGTGTAATATATTAAAAGGGATTATATTTTGTCACTCAACCAAATCTCTGAAAAAAAAAAAAAAATAAACTTTGGTATGTACACCTCCGTAAAATACTTCCAAGAGGCCTATTATTAACTTGGCCCAAAAATGGGTTTCAAGCCTTATAAAATCTAAAACCCAATAGAAAAATTTCTCCATAGGGTTATACTATTCTTGAAATCCATAAACCTAAAAATTGGAGCCCAAAATTAGAGGACTAAGACCCAATAAGATTGTGGAAACCGCGTAGCACCCACTGAGGAAAACAATAACAGCACGTGAAAACGCGTTCAATGAAACTCAGACCATGATGCTTCAAGAGTAGTAATAGTTTAGTACACACTACACACACAAGAAAACAACAACAGCTTTCTTCGCTGGCATTAATCTGTCTCTATCCCTATCCATGTCTCTCACTTTTCTTCATGTCATAATTCGTACATAGAATACTACACGCGTCACCCTCATAACACTTTCCGTTTCCAACATTGGATACTTTTCATTAAAATATTATTATCATGGGAAAAATCCTACGCAGTCTGGTCTTTTTCACAACAGGAAACTCAACTCGTGAACTAGGAATATTAAGATTAAGATTTTAAGATTGGATCTGTAATAAACTAATAATCCCACTGTGACAACTTTCTGGTACTGTAAAGAACTAGAGATTAGAGATTTAAAAAAAAAAGTGTTTATTCTAAGGTAAAAACTCAAGTGCAGTTGACTTCACGTGAAGTTGATAATTGAGAGTCATTAGATAAAAATTTAGTCAAACCAATTAAATCATTTAACAATTTTCAGCTATCAACTTCACGTGAAATCAACTGCACCTGATTTTTCGTCTTATTCTAATTAGACTCAAATTTGCACGGTAAAAGTAAAACTACTTCTGTACTGCATTTATGCATAAATTAAATTAGCACGATTAGCATTTCATCGTCATTATTTTGATAAATTTAACATGTTTTGATCTAGAACTACTTACAGCATTTAAAAAAAAAATAGTTAAAAAAATTGAGAGATTAAGAATTCTAATGATTAAATTAATTTAAAGTCGA
>NC_029788.2:132501634-132510398 GCF_000816755.2 Arachis ipaensis | reverse complement strand
AATATTTATCTAATTCTCTCTTAATTTATTATGAGATGTATTTCAGATTTAATCACTACAACAAAACAGCATTTTGGCGACGGTTTTTTTTAATGCTTGGTGACGGTTTTAACTGTCACTAAATGGTTTTGCGACGGTTAAAAAAAGCGTCACAGATTTGAGCGTCGCCAGCTGACATAGTGACGGTTTTGGACCACCGTTGGTAAGGAGTGTCGCTAAATTGTTTGTAACGGTTTTTAAAATATAAAATCGTCACTAATTTGTAACACTTGTAAAGGTATTTTTTGTACTATATTTCGCGACGTTTTAAAATTGTCGTTAAATTACTAAATTTTGTGACAGTTTTTTCTTATAGTTCATGACTATTTTAAACCGTCAGAATATTTAACGACGATTTAAAACCGTCATTAAATTACTAATTTTTATGACAGTTTTTAGACATATTTAGTGACTATTTAAACTGTCACAATATTTTTAGTGATAGTTTTTCGATTTAAAACGTTACTAAATTACTCATTCTTGTGACATTTTTTTCCTGTATTTAGTGACTGTTTTAAACTGTCATAATCTCTCCAACATCAAAGACTTCTATTATCAAAAGTTGAATTCTCCAAAAATGACATTGTATTTCAACAAATTCAAATTCAATCACACAAGTTTTACAAAAATAACAACAATGTGAGGCTAATTTTTCCCCAGCCATTTTATGGACTGGAGGGGCTCAAAAAAAAGAGAAGAAAAAAACTCATATATACTACTAAAAATTATATGCATATAGCATAGTGAAGGGGTATGAAGGAATGACAATAACATTTAGGAAGCATATTGTTAAATGCTGTTAATTTCTTTCTTAACCAAGGTGTCATCTGGAAATTCTCCATGTAGCAGCTGGTTTAGTGGTTCTTCTTCGATGTTATCTTGTAACACTTGTTGTCCAAAAAGATGGGTTGATTCGTCGAAGATAATAGCCTAGCCCACATTCTATTTTAATAGGAAAAGAAGATAAACAGATCAAATTCGTCGAAGATAAAAGAAAAAGAAGACTAATTAGATCAAATTTGAATAAGATGATGCAAAAATTCTTTCATACCAAGTTCAAGTGATGGACGTGTGTTAGAACCTTGAGTTCAGCAAGGAATTTTTTTGATGCTTGCATATCCATTCTCTTAGTTGCCGCTTTCTGCAAAATAAATGAGTATAGAATTGCATCTCAATCTAGGAAACATTCTTATGATTTAATAGAGATTTTAAACAGCATGTGACATAAATAAATAGAAGTAGCGCCGGATAATAGAAGCCGAACTCTTCCACCTAAGCCTTGTTTTATCTGTCATAAAAGAAAACATCAATCCAATTTTCAGGTCAAATTTCACCAACAGAAATCACAGTAAAGTGCAGTTACCTTATCAAATACAAGCCTATCAAAAAATGGTGCTGCTTTGTCTTGTGGAAGACCCTTCTCTAAGTATCCTAACTTGCTGTCATAAGAATCTAGACTAATTACTTTGCATGATATTGGAAATTAAGGGTCTAAAATAGAATTGTTTAGTGGTGAAACGTACTAATTATATGCATACTGAAACAATGCACTTCCGAATGCTCCTCCGGATGAAATTTTGCTGTTGATAACTTCAGGAACAAGTCATTAGTTATAACTAAGACATTTATGAGCTAAGGTAGTAGTAGGACAAAAGTAATGTCTCTCTACCAGCATAAACACGGTCGAAAACTCTAGGAACGCCACAAAATATAGTTAGCTTCAACACCTGAACATCCTCTATTAAGTACCTTACATCCTGAAACAATTAACATGGAACGAAGCATCAAAATGAGACATATACAAGACATATACAGGAAGTAGAACTCACAGAAGGAATCTTGTTTTCCTGTACAAATGCTATTGAAACTTGAGCATGGTTTATGATAAACTCCACTGCATTTGGACCTGTTCTTAGGTACCTCAAGAATCATTAGGGAAATGCTTGGAATAATAAAAAGCATCTAAAAATCAATGAGAAAAGGAGTTAAAAATATACCAAGTGTGTCATATAATGGGACATATGTTACTGAATGGCTATTACAAGCCTGCAGCCGCCAAATTTAAATCAAGTTTAGTACTAAACAGTTTCTTGCTGATCAAGTATCATTTTAATCTGAACAAAATTTTAAACCTTGTCGAAATTAAATAAATACTTTTCTAGAGCAGTAAAAGCATGGAGTTACTGTGCAATCCTTTTAATCTTGTGTAAGACTTAAAACCAGTATTCTTCAAGCATTACTTGCACAAGTAACAAGGACAACTAACATATAAAGTGTTTTCAATACAAATCATGTTACTATCATTAAGCTGGTGATTATGAAATATATTTAGTTTAAGAAGAAAGCATCACCTATATGAGTAGTTCAGTTTTTAGTCGTCTACTTGCTTCATGTTCACTGCGTGCTTCACCGCATTGACTAATGATTGCATCAATTTCATCAAGAAATATGGTTGAGGGGGGCATGGTGTCTTGTAAGATCAAATAACACCTTTATCAACTTCTCGGAATCACCTGCAATCTAGAATAAATTCTGAAAAAGTACAGGCCCAGTTGCCCACTATATTATAAACTAAACAAAGAAGAATAAGGAGCACTTTGAAAGCTCTTTCTCTTCCTTACAAGATAAAGACAATTTAATCTAAACAAAGGAGGAATCTAGGCATTCAAATGAAGCAATGTTATCTAAAATACAAGAATAATTCTAGATCCTCATAATTGCCAAACAAGGAAAAATATTTGAATGCTCTAAAAATGTATTTAGTAACTTCTGAAAAACTTCAATGTCTTTTACACAAGCATATCCTCATTCTCATAATAGTTTTCATTGATTATTGGAAGATCATCATCTACAACTATTCTCGCCAATTTTATATTTGTATTTTCATCTGGAAAAAGAGACTCTAAGTCTTGTGGTGGATAATTATCATTGGATACTGCAATTTCGTCATCTTCACCCATATTATCTCCACCCATGTTATACAAATCTCTTGGCTTCAAGTGAATTGGTATGCACCATCCTTTTTTCTTCTCATCATCCACATAATATACCATCTGGGCTTCAGAAGCTTTAATATATGGCTCGTCATCTTCATGTTCACCAGTATGTATGAGCCTTGTAAAGTTCACAGATAAAAAAATTCAAATTGTCCTTTTTGATTCCTCTAGGACTAGTTGTGTTTGCCCATTGACATTTAAACAAGAGAACTGTAAAGTCATTGTAGAAAAGCTCAATGATGTCTACCAACTTTCCATAATAAGGTACCGCACCAAAGTTCATTCGGGTATCTTTACTACTTGAGTAACTTCTTGTTCCAAATGTACCAAAGACTCCGCTATTCTGAGTTTTTAATCCATTATCCCTTGCCAAAGTTCGAAATCTATATCCGTTAACATCATATGAAGAGAACTTTCTTGCTTGTTCATATGGTCCTTGAGAAAGACTGATAAGAATGTCTTTATCCACATCAGGAAGTTTGTTGATATTAGTACAAATCTAAAAGCACATTAACATGTTTGTGTTAGTCATAGACATATTGCAAAAATAGAAAATGAAATAAGTGAAATTTCTCTTACATGATTAGAGAACCAATCAACAAATTCTCTATAAACCTTTTTGTCTATCTCAGTAGTATCCCTTGTTCGGCTTCTTAATCTTTTCTTCACAATATCTCTATAATCCCTAAGATAGTTATCAATTGCACGACAATTTGTCAAAACATGCCTATGAGCCTGCCTATTCTCAATTGGTGATAAAGTAAAATATGTGAAACCAGTATTTGACTCTCCAACTTGAGGAAACAACTTAGATATTCGTGAATTGGGATATATCTGGGTAGGCTCATTACCAACACGCTTATGTCGATTCCATATTGTCTCAATATTGTCCAGGTATCTTGAACAAAATGTAAGGATCTCTTGCATAAGATAACCTTCAGCAATAGAGCCCTCTGGTTGTGCTTTATTACGCACATAAGATTTTAGTTGTCCCAAGTACCTATTAATTAAGCCAAAACTATTAATATTAATAGGAAACTTATACACTATTTTAAAATTAAGGTAAAGAAATTTATTGAGTTTCGTGGCTTTGTGATCCATGACTTATCCATTGAACCAATATAAGAATATTCCTTATATATATATATATATATATATATATATATATATATATATATATTAGCAATTTCATTTCTGTTTCATGACACATATGCTACATTAATTTATTTCCTATAATATAGAAGTTAGACACCTAAGTCAATATGAACACAAGAAAGTTAATAAGAAATGGAATTTTTATACTAGTAGTGATGGTAGTCTTTTGCTTTTAGCTTTTGCTATAAATTAGTCATCAAGCTTACATCGAGTTTATAGGTGCACAAAAACAAAACTACCAGGTTTTACAAGGATGGACATAAGATAGAGAGATGAAATCTAAGACTAAAGTTAAGCTAATTAGCTTTTTCATTTCTAGTATAGCAATTTGCATAATTCAGGAAGATGACTAACCGATTCATGATGTCATCAAGGCACAAAAACATCAAAGAAATCAAGAGAAGAAATAATAAAGGGAGAATTCAAAGAAATCTAGTTGAAGCATTTCATCGAACATGTTAAGTGCAGAAAGAAGAAATCAGAGAATTCAAGATCATATATCCTAATACCGTAAGAGAAAAATATGCCACATTATTTATATGCAATTGAATAAATACATTATTATTACCTTCAAAGGAAGTTTTCTTTCTCTTCCTGCTGGATTAATCACACCCTTCTCCTTTAGATTCTTCAAGGCCTTGGTCCATGCAAATATCTATCCATCCCTCTTCAGAATTCAGATGCCTAACGTAGTGCAAAGCAAAAGTAGTGCAATCACAAATCATATGAAATGACCAAAGATATATTAGACACATGGAAAAAGCTGTGTCTTTGTTCTTGAAACAAGAAACACACACAAAAGCTAACTCAAAGAAGAACATCATATATTATGATAAATTTTGCATTGCACAAAATCAGAGCTGCAACTCTGAAGTTGGTTACAAGATTAGATTGAAACCACAAATTCTACCTATGACTAATCCACAATATAAACTCAGAGCCAACTAAAAGCATTGTTAAATACTCAATTGAAGAGCTAATTCACAATATAATATGAACAAAAGTAAAACATCAAAGCAGAGATTATAATAAAACCTAATGATAAGAGACATTTTTAATGTCAAACTTGTACTGCAATAGCAATAGAAATAAGAGAAGGCAAAGAAAAAAATTAAGATAACCTTCAGCAATAGAGCCCTCTGGTTGTGCTTTATTACGCACATAAGATTTTAGTTGTCCCAAGTACCTATTAATTAAGCCAAAACTATTAATATTAATAGGAAACTTATACACTATTTTAAAATTAAGGTAAAGAAATTTATTGAGTTTCGTGGCTTTGTGATCCATGACTTATCCATTGAACCAATATAAGAATATTCCTTCAAATTTCAAACAAGAGTATATCCTTAATTCTATCTACAATGCAATAAATACTAAACTATGAAAAGTACCATGCAATAAAAATATAGTTTGTGCAGTAGTAAAAATAAATATAAACTAAGAAAGGCACTCCTAAACATAGTTCATAACAACACTTACAGATGAGAGGCTAAAATTTCTTAAGAGCAGATGCAGGTTCAAGGCTTGAGGGTAAACTTGCTAGGCTCGGTGTATTTTGCTTCTAGCTGATCAACTTTGTTAAATTTAAAACCCCTGATTCTCAATACCTCAGGCTCCTTGGAATCCTTATGGTCGACAGTTTCAAGGGTCCAACCTTTGTTCTGAACTGGACCAATTGCATTAACCTATTAAAAAAGAAGAGAAAAAAAAACTCGCATTAATCTAAACGTTAAATAAAAAACAAGGTCTTCCATGCATGTGTATTAATACTGAACAAGACAAATTTCAAGATTTGATTAATTTGGGGGTATGTAAAAATAAAAATGAAATAGAAACAATGCAATTATAAGGCAAATGACAATATAAAGTATTTAGGATATTCATAGAAAAATTCAAAACTTTTATTTTTTAAAACTGGGATATCTTCACTAGTTATTTGGATAAGTTGGAGTCCAGTAGATTGTATGATTGACTTGATTTTATTTTAGTCTATATCTGTTATGGTGTTAAAAATTTAAATTATTATCTTCTCTCACCAAGCTCTAATTGTTTTATCTGCGCTACATCTAGTAACTATTCCTTCTAAGCTGTCATTGGTGGAAAATCTGCTAGACTCTTGTGGAATAATAATAAGGTTTGAAAAGTAATTTTAATAGTTAGAAAAGTTTTGATTCTTAAAAATAAATCCTTATCATAAAAAAGTCAAAGTATATATATATATATGGGAAATGCTTTAATTAAATTTGACGGTCCAGGATCCCAATAGCAGATGTCTTAGTTCTATCTTTCCTGATCCTGGTCCAACATTGAAAAACACTAATTCTGGTCCAAAACTGGTATTAAAGAGAAAGAAAGCACTAGTAAAAATAGCAACAGCAGTAGTCTCGCGATGTGAAATATATTAGCAATGGAGAATTGAAAATCTCATATATATATTAGCAATTTCATTTCTGTCTCATGACACATATGCTACATTAATTTATTTCCTATAATATAGAAGTTAGACACCTAAGTCAATATGAACACAAGAAAGTTAGTAAGAGATGGAATTTTTATACTAGTAGTGATGGTGGTCTTTTGCTTTTAGCTTTTGCTATAAATTAGTCATCAAGCTCACATCAAGTTTATAGGTGCACAAAAACAAAACTACCAGGTTTTATAAGGATGGACATAAGATAGAGAGATGAAATCTAAGACTAAAGTTCAGCTAATTAGCTTTTCCATTTCTAGTATAGCAATTTGCATAATTCAGGAAGATGACTAACCGATTCATGATGTCATCAAGGCACAAAAACATCAAAGAAATCAAGAGAAGAAATAATAAAGGGAGAATTCAAAGAAATCTAGTTGAAGCATTTCATCGAACATGTTAAGTGCAGAAAAAAGAAATCAGAGAATTCAAGATCATATATCCTAATACCGTAAGAGAAAAATATGCCACATTATTTATATGCAATTGAATAAATACATGATTATTACCTTCAAAGGAAGTTTCCTTTCTCTTCCTGTTGGATTAATCACACCCTTCTCCTTTAGACAAAATACGAAAATAAAAATCATAGAAAGTTATAAATAGATAATTATAAATTGGATGAAGATGGTTTTTGACGCTTTTTAATTTAACAATACATGATGTCGTTGTCTTAGGAAGACTTTTGTTTGTTGAATATCCAGAATTGAAGTTGAATCTGATTCCAAATTAATGGTGTTTCCCCACCGTATACATATAAGCATGGCGTGCCCCTATCTTGTGGTATTGCATTTTAACTTTGTTCTTTTCTTTTTCCCATACATTATTATTATTAATCTATTCATGAATGGTTTTCTAGCGGTTCAAGCAAGGCTGCTATATGCCACATAAAATTCAATCTCCAAAGTTTTTAACTCTCTGTCTTTTACTTTTCTACTTCGCCGTTATTACGTTTTACAATTACCATAGGATTTGACTAGAGTCAAATCCAGCTCGAACTTACCTTATTGAATCAAACTTTATTTCTAATTTTCTGTGTACTTTCACTTTCTTTTTGTTACCCCATAATCCAAGATTAATTAACCATCATGAAGAGATGATTATTATCAACTATTTAATTGTGCCGTGAAATCCTTGTAATCAATCAATTCTATATTTATTGTTGCATCACGCTTTCACTCTTTTATTCTTACAATCTTCAAAATGACAAAATAAAACCTAACTTTACCAAAAGAATAAAAAGAGAAGGAAAATAAAATATCAGATATTTAAATCTTATTTTATAAAGTAAAGTATCGATTTTGTCCTTAACGTTTGGGGTAAATATTATTTGTGTCCCTAATGTTTAAATCGTCTTATTTGTATCTTCTAATGTTTGTAAAAGTGATTTAATATTATCCTGCCGTCAATTATACATCATGAGCGCTTTAGTTTGAGTTTTAAAAATCTCTTCTTGAAGTTAGAATACAAATGTATGGAATAGAATCGATAATTTATTCCGAAAAATAGCTCATCAAATGTTGAAACTAATTCCTACAACATTTACATAATTTACTTTTCTAGGGACATAATTGAATCTAAACATAAATAGTGGGTATAATATTAAAATCGAACATATCCAAGTGAGATCTAATTGATAATGAATACATTCAAGTTAGAATAATCTGATTTGTTAGTATAATTGATAGTAGATAACATTGAATTATTTCTATAAACGTTAAAGATATAAATAGGACGATTTAAACGATAGAAATATAAATAGGACTATCAAATTAAAAGATATAAAAAATACAGATTATATATTATTTATATTTCTATAAATAATTGCCCCATACACGATTAGCCACATATTGTTGAAAGATACGCATATGAATATGATATATCCGCAAAATAATAAGCACACCACATTTATTCATCTACAAATTAATTACACGATGTGTCTTATTTTGACCAGTGATGTCCAAATATTATTTGTTATAAAAAATAAAAAAAAGGAAGAAAAGAAAACACGTCAACTTGGTAGAGAGTAGAGACCCCAATTAATCTTCTAAGCTTAGCTTCATCTATAAATAACCGTAAATAACACAATACCGTTGGTTCTCAT
>NC_029788.2:132496701-132500972 GCF_000816755.2 Arachis ipaensis | reverse complement strand
TTCCACCAAGCCATCTTTCATCCCTCTCCTCCTCCTCTTCCTCCGCCTCTTCACCGCCGCATACTCCATCGGAGTCAACTACGGCACCCTCGGAGACAACCTGCCTCCGCCGACCGCGGTGGCCAACTTCCTGAAAACAAGAACCAACGTGGACAGCGTTAAGATCTTCAGCGTGGACCCTCAGATCCTTCGCGCCTTCGCTAACACAGGGATCTCCGTCACCGTAACGGCACCTAACGGAGACATACTAGGTTTAGGAAACATCAATACGGCGAGACAGTGGGTTGTTAACAACATTAAACCGTTTGTTCCTCAGACGAAGATCAAATACATCCTCGTTGGAAGCGAAGTTTTGCATTGGGGCGATGCTACCATGATTATGGGCCTTGTTCCTGCCATGAGAACCCTTCACGCTGCTCTTCTCGCTGAGGGTATCAGAGACATTAAGGTAACATATTATTAACATTTATTATTTTCATTTTTTTGGGTTTTGAAATAGTAGCTAACAAGACCCAGAATTTTTTTTTTGTAACCAAATATAGGAGACTCGAATCTGCAACCTCTTAATTGAATATGGAGAGATTATGTCATTTGAGCTCTAACTTTTCATATGAATATTAATTAATATAAGTTAAATTTTTGGTTTTTCAACCTATTTTGAACTCTCTAGCTAGGTGATGATATCATTAACAAAGATTATAGTCCTTGTGGGGTTCAAAATTCAAATAGGTGGCCCAATAGAAAACAATTTTATAAAAATTATTCACTGCTAATTAAACAAGTAATTTTTTTCATGATATTTTCAGCTCAGCTCAACAACCCAATGTGAATCTAAATTTTATCTAAGAGTTTATAGCTGGCATATTTAACTAAATGAATTGATGAGGATTCTTTCACAAATTGAAGATTTGAGTTTTTAGATGCATGAAATTTCCAGCTCAGATTCTGAATCTAAGCAAAGTTGATTTTTTTTTTTTTGTGATGAATAATTATTCAGGTGACGACAGCGCATTCTCTGGCGATAATGCGGCAATCAATCCCACCAAGTGCAGGAGAGTTCAGGCCCGGTTACGCAAAGCGGATATTGGGCCCAATGCTGAAGTTCCTAAAAGAAACCCAAACCCCTTTCATGGTAAACCCATACCCATACTTCGGGTACAACCCACAGAATCTAAACTTCGGAATCTTCAAGCCCAACAAAGGCCTGTACGACAACAACACCAAGCTGACCTACACGAACCAGTTCGACGCGCTCTTGGACGCCGTGCACTCCGCCATGAAGGCGTTGGGGTATGCTGACGTGGACATTGCGGTTGGCGAGACGGGATGGCCGTCGGTTTGCGATGGTTGGGACGCGTGCAGCATCGCGAACGCGCAGTCGTATAACAGTGAGCTGATTAGACACGTGGAGGCTGGTAAGGGAACCCCGTTGATGCCGAATAGAAGGTTCGAGACTTATATATTTGCTCTCTTTAATGAGAACCAGAAGCCTGGACCCATTGCTGAGAGGAACTGGGGACTCTTCCAACCCGATTTTACTCCCGTCTATGAATCTGGAATCTTACGCAATGGCCAGGTATGTCGAATTATCTAATCACTCTTAATTATCAACTTCACATAAATTTAAATTTGCGTGTCACGTCTAAACTAATAGTAAGACTAAAATAGATAATTTTAAACTTTTATTTTAATGGACCAGAATAAAAATAGAAATTGCAAGGATTACAAGAAAAAATGAATTTTTATTTTAAAGAATTATTTAAGCATTTGTACTAGATGTAGAGGATGTATCGCCAAATTTTATATAATTAACTATTTGTCTTGTTTAATAAAAAAGTTTAAAAATGATTCCTCGTGCTTAAAATTATATGCTCGGTACATGTGACTTTGTTGTTGTGTACTATATAATACTACTGAATACTAATTTTGTAGCAGCAAATTCGGGACAGGGGTATCAAATCTCAATGCACTTTTTCAATTTTAAGAAAGTAGATTGATTCCTTCATAATTTCCCGTTATATTAGCTTTTTCTTTATATAATAAATGATACTTATTATTTGAAGAAAAAGAAAAAATGTATATAAATTTATTTAAAAAATTAATAAAAATAAAGTGTCACGTTTTCTTAAATAAATATCTAACTATATACGATAATAAATCTTTTTTTTTTACAATTTTTTCTCTTTTCACGGTAGCATACACTTTTAACTTAAAAAAAACAGACAAATTAATAAAATATTAAATAAGACAAGTTTTAACTATTTTTTATTAATTTTTTTTTTGTTACCAAACATATGCAGAGACCAGCACCAGCTGCAAGTAACAATGGCCCGGCAACACCAACAGCCGGAGGAGGAAGCCAGAAATGGTGTGTGCCGAAGGCCGATGCAACCGCCGCAGCCATGCAAGCTAACATAAACTATGCATGCAGCCAAGGCATCGATTGCAAGCCAATCCAACCCGGTGGTGCTTGCTATGCACCCGACGACGTTAGGGCGCTCGCCGCCTACGCAATGAATGCCTACTATCAAGCCAAGGGCCGCCACGACTTCAACTGTGACTTCTCTAACTCCGCCACCATCACCTCTGACAATCCAAGTAAGATTTTTACTCGAGCAGAAATACTTGCATGTTCTTAAAACATATTTTTTGTTGCGTATTTTATTACGAATTCATAATTGTTACTTTGTGGTTGTTTCTTGTAGGCCACGGTACTTGTCAACTCCAAGCTTGAAGATCATAATGATATAATCAAGGGACGAAAGCAGAGTGATTAAGCCTAATTATTAATTAATCTACGAGAGAAGATATATATAGAGAGAGGAATATCATTGCGGCATGATCTTAATTACAAAGAAATATGGGATATGGGATGGGGGAAAATGGTGGTATGGATATGACCTTGTGTTAATTTGTGATCTATGTGTTATTGTTATTATTTTTCATATCAAATGTATGCTCCATTATTGTTTAGTTTGTAAGTATATGATTGTTCAGAAAGACAAGAGATGGATGCTAGTTAATTAAAACAACAATTGACATGAAATTATTCCATGGTTGGCTAAGTCTATGGTGTTTAATTTGTGTATTTTTCTCAACTATATATGTCCTTCCTTATTTATTTATTTATTTATTTTATTTATTTTTTTGCGACTCAAGGCAACACTGGCTACTACTAATTAAGTTCCACTTGATTTTCGTTGATGGAGAATGAGAAAAATGAATGGATTTTCCTTGTGATATATAAATTTCATCTTCCCTTGCAATAAAAAATTTCTTTTGTTTCTTTAAACACAAATTAAGTCTAATATAACACATATTATATGAGGAGGAGTGCTAGGGGCCAGCAGATTTTGTGAGTTGTAACCATCAATTAGTCATCAATAGTGTATTTAATGGTGTGAGATTTCATCTAATGATTTAGAATCACTCATTTTTCTTTTGCTGGCTAAGTGCTGGCCAGATTTTAATAAATCTGCTGACCCCCTAGACTTTTCCTTATATGAGAGTTATGCAGTGATGAACTCAGAAAAATTTATGTTAAGGGGACAAAAATAATATACATTACTATCAAAAGATATATTAATCTAAAATATATAAAAAAAAATAAAAGTACACATTATTTTAATTTGAAAAGCCCTCTTTTACAAAAGCATCATCACTCGTATTATCAGATTTCATAAAATTGTAACAAAGACAAAAGACATCATCTTTTAAAATACTATATTCCAACAAGTTGTCAAATTCATCAAACCAATTAGCATTAAATCTACTGAGAGAAGTCCCAAAATATGTTTATGGAAAATCATGTTCTCTTGGTTGACAATGACATTTTTGTAAATAAGCTCGTCTAACTTCATTTTTGCCATTTAGATCATAATTTAAAATTTTAGGTCGTTGTCCAAGATAAGCTACTAGGCTTTCGACATTGAATTCTAAAAATTTCTTTTTATTAGAAGAAGCTAATGGAGTGACTTCAGATTTTAGTGGCAGCTTTCTTTTAAAATATTTCTACATTACTATTTATAAAAATAAAAAAAATATTCTAAATTAGTAAATTGATCAATTCACTTTAAAAATTTATATGCAATATACATACAATAGAACAAAAGATAAAAACAAATAATAAAGATCAATAAATTGAGAATAAAATAAAATGTACAAAGTCATGAAAAAAATAAAAAATTACATTAATACTTAAACGATAATTGTTTGATTAAAATTTGCAATTGAAAATATTAGAAAGAGAAACAATAAAATTAGAAGATATA
>NC_029788.2:132494642-132496584 GCF_000816755.2 Arachis ipaensis | reverse complement strand
TCATGTGTGTAGGTCCGTGTCTACAGTTATGCTACGTGTATACTAAAATCAGCCACTAATATAAAATATATGCTAGAATATAAATACATATTAAAAAATTTTATACACTAATATATTAGTAACTAATTTTGGTGTACAAGTAACATTTTTTATTACATGGAGCTATTCCTTGATGTAAGAGAAGTTCTTTACTAATTGTAAAATTAAGAAGAGTCCTCTTTTAGTTGTGATTTGGTCCCCTTTTTGGGGTCATGGACTATATAACGACTACTAATAAGGACGAAATTAACGGAGGAAGGTTAGGACAATGACAAAGATTAGCCACACTAACCTACTTAATCGGCCCATAATACTAAAATAATGGACTTTCATGTGCCCAACCTAAACTTTAGTGTACTAGCCCATGAAAACCTAAAAGATAATAGTATTGGATGAATTTTGAAGTTTTTCTCGAACACCGACATTACAAGAAAAAAAAGATAAATAGATCTTTGACTTTTGTTCTGCGGATATTTTTGTCTTTGACCATTAAAAAATATTTTTAAGTTCCTGATCTTCACAAAACTTGAACGGACCAGTCCCTGACGGAGGCATTTGGACGGATCAGTCTCTGATGGAGGCATTTGGACGGATCAGTCCCTGACGGAGGCATTTGGACAGAGAGACTGATCCGTCCAAGTTTTGTGAAAGTCAATGACTTAAAAATATTTTTCAATAGTTAAGGACGAAAATGTCTGTGGGACAAAAGGTTAGGGACCTATTTGTCTTTTTTTTTATTATATATAACGATTGCAATCAACTAATCATTTCTTTTACCATTAATTTTGTTACGTGTAGCATTATTTGCTTCTAATATTTTAATGAAATAATAATAACATGAAACATCTTTATTAACAACTAACCCCCTTCTATTTACCATGCTGGATTCTTCGTGATTTGGAATTGTTGTTGTCTGTTCGGTGAAGCACTTTATATATATATAATGTCATTTCCTTAACCACAGACAATCTTGAAGAACAAGTCCACATCTATTTTGAATTTAGACGAAAAGAGGTGACATGTATAGTATCCAAAAGGAATGGAGAAGTAATAACACTTCAGTTTGAAGTCAAACACTTTTGAAATCTTATATATATTGGTCACGCATCTTTTCAATCTCTATTACAAAATGAAATTCGTTAAAGTAATTAATAAAGTAGTATACTATTTACTCTACATTATTGTATCATATATGCTGGAAACTCAGGTGCAGTCAACTTCACATGAAGTTAATATCTGAGAGTCGTTAAATAATTTGACTAATTTGACTAAATTTTCATCTAACAACTCTCAGGTATCAACTTTACGTAAAGTCGACTTCACCTGAGTTTTTACCATCATATATATCCTTTCGAAATTACAATAATGTGCGCGACAAATAATTTATGTACACTACTTATCTGTCATTGACACTAATTTTTTCTTATCAAAGAGAATAGAATAGCTATGCACATGCATAATCTTAATTATATATAGGCCTGAAAATGAATTAAGTTAGTTCTTGAGTTAGTTAAAATTTGATTCATTAATAATTTGATAAGCTAAGTTTGTAAGCTGATAAGTCGTGAGTTTGAGTCGGCTCATGAACTTTCGATAAGCCAAGTTTGAGTTTAAGAAATAAGTTCGATTATTAACGAGTTGAGCTGTGAGCCAAGCTCAATTTTCGTAAGTTAAGCTTGAAATTTGTCTAACTCAACTCAACTCGACTCATTTTCAGCCTTAGTTATATATAAGCTAAGTGACTGGTGGTATTGGTGCATATGTTTGAGATGATGTCACAAAATTGGCTAATTAATTAACAAAAATTTTAATAATAAATATTAAAAATCAATCATCAAATTAATTATTATATATTAATATATATTTTTTAATTAATTAAATAATTAAATCCGTCATAATAAAA
>NC_029788.2:132492834-132494617 GCF_000816755.2 Arachis ipaensis | reverse complement strand
TATTAAATTTTTTTATGAAATACTAAATATGTATTTTTGTGTGAGTGTTTGGTAATTGATTTTTACTATACAATTAATTCATTAATAAAAAATATATAGCACATGCAAATTAGGGATCGACTTTTTATTAATAGCATCTATTAAATTTATTTCATTATTTTATCAAAATATCTATAACACATCATCGTGCTTCGTTTTAATTAAAGTGAATTATCTATTACCTTAGACAATTTAAGTACCAATTAAAAAAGTATTAGAGAATTCATAGTAGTTATCCTATTATCATGGAATATGAAAATGTCTCATTCGAATCCTATTACAAGATTATCTCAACTAAATAAATGAGACTTCACGGAATCTATCTATAATCTTAAAATAATAGCATCTAATAACTTTGCATCCACACTTAGTAATCTATTTTTACTTTATTCTCATACCAAATCTTTCAACTTTCCTTGCAAACTAAAAAAGAAAGAAAATTGAAAAACGTCAAACAACACAGCAAGCATCTATTATTATTGAGATTTTTATTACTATGCATCTTAAAATAAAGAGCCAACATCAGCTATATGATTATATGCTATATATCTATATACTATGATGCACTGACACTGATATCGATATGGGACACGACACGACACGGGACACGTCGATAAGCGAATTTGAAAATCTTATAAGACACGGGGACACGCATACATATAACATATAAAGTATTTTTTAGATAAATTATAATGATATTTTGATATTTTATTGACACTAAAATATAAATTAATTTTTTAATTATTTTTAATATCTTATTTTAATTATATTAAGTATTTAAAATATTTTTTGTTTTAATAAATAATAATATATACTATATCTAAATTTATTTAAAAAATATATGTTAAGAACCACACTTAGTAATCTATTTTTACTTTATTCTCATACCAAATCTTTCAACTTTCCTTGCAAACTAAAAAAGAAAGAAAATTGAAAAACGTCAAACAACACAGCAAGCATCTATTATTATTGAGATTTTTATTACTATGCATCTTAAAATAAAGAGCCAACATCAGCTATATGATTATATGCTATATATCTATATACTATGATGCACTGACACTGATATCGATATGGGACACGACACGACACGGGACACGTCGATAAGCGAATTTGAAAATCTTATAAGACACGGGGACACGCATACATATAACATATAAAGTATTTTTTAGATAAATTATAATGATATTTTGATATTTTATTGACACTAAAATATAAATTAATTTTTTAATTATTTTTAATATCTTATTTTAATTATATTAAGTATTTAAAATATTTTTTGTTTTAATAAATAATAATATATACTATATCTAAATTTATTTTAAGAATATATATTAAGAATAATATTGGACACACTGACACGTGATGGTATTTAGATGTGTCCAAGCGTGTCCAGTGAATAATTTTTTATTTTTTATTAAGACACGGTTTGGACACAGCAAACATGCGTGTCGGACGAGTATCAATAAGTGTCGTGTCCAAAATGTATCCGATACGCGGATACGGTAACTCAGCGAAGTATCCGTGCTTCATAGTCTATATATGTACATGAAATCCTGCACGTTAGATTATTGATCATAATTATGGTTGGTAGTTTTCGTGCCAACTAATTAAGAGGTTGAAGGCATAATCTCAATCCAACACACTTTATGAATTAGCCTATCGATTAATAAAAAGAACTAACCTTTTGTTGAAACCTTGTGTCAATGTGTCCATCAGTTCTGGTGTTTGACATTGATCCACC
>NC_029788.2:132490028-132492745 GCF_000816755.2 Arachis ipaensis | reverse complement strand
AATTCTTAATATTATATCATAAATTATTCATCTAAAATTAAAATTTAAACAGGTAAATAAAAGTACTTGGATAATTATTATATATCTTACAATTTCGATTATCTTATTACTCAACTTTAAAAATTAATAACCTTATTGAGTTCCTTACTGTTTGGTAGAAGTGATAAATAATATACCCCCAAGAAAAAGCGATATATAGCTGATGAGCTGAGAGACCAATAATTGAAAAGGTTTTTCTTTTATTTTTCAATCCAATTTTGTTATTACGATATGTGTTGAATAACTTCTACACCAACTAATCAAAGTTGTCATAGACAATGAAAGATACTAGGTTCAAGTAAGAGAGGGAGTAGAAAAAGAAAGAATTCAAGAAAGAAGAGGAAGTACAAACAGAGTATATATAGAGAAGAGAAAAAAGGTTCTGCTTGAATAGTGTGTTGGTAAAGTGAGTTTTAATGTTACACAATAATAACTTAGCTCCAATTATTTATAGTAGAGGAATTACAGCTGTTACAAGCTAAACTGATTATTAATAAATTAATTGATATGTGCTTAATTACAACCAGTTAACTAACAAATTGATCACAAACTAATTAACTAATTCTGTTTACACTAATTCAGCATCAGTTAATGTATTTATCATGATCTTTGCTGTTTGACTGTTCTTCAACATCAAAGTTATTGTATCTATCATGACCCTCTTTATGACCCTCTCTGCTGAGCCTGCTTTCATCAGTGGATGTCTCCAAACTTTTAACTATTAGTTCTTTTCTGAACTCAAGAAAGGCACCACTGGGCAGTGATTTTGTCAATACATCAGCTAGTTGCACAGTCCCAAAAACATGACTTACTTGAATAACTCTTTTTGTAACATAATCTCTTACAAAATGGAGATCAATTTCAAAATGTTTTGACTTAGAATGCAAGATTGAATTAGCAGCAAGTAACACAGCACTCAAGTTATCACAGTGGAGCTGTTGAGAGTTTTGTTCTTAATTCAACCATAAGGTTCTTAATCCAAATTAGTTCGGCAACTAAATCAACCATCGCCCTATACTCTGCTTCAGTATTAGACCTGTCAACAACACCCTGCTTCTTTGAACTCCACGAAACCAGATTATTCCCAAGAAAAGAGATGATATCACACAATGGACCTCCGGTTATGATTCTGCATTGGATAATTCAAAATTAAAGACGAAATCAGTAAAGAGGAACGAAAAGAAGAAGAAAAAGCGACTTCAGACTGCCTTGAAAAGGAAAAGAATTTAGAATTAAATGTAACCGAAGATAGTACGAAGCTAGAAGCAGTCAAGAATGATCTTGGATCAGCTAATGTATGATAATAATGCGTTTTCGTTAAAATAAATTTATAATAATAGAAGAAGAAGAATGCAATTAATTAATGAATAACCATAGATAAATTTATAGAAAGTAGAGAATCACGAATTCGGATCCTCTAAATTTTAAATTTTTATTTTAGATGATAAAGTGTGATCTATTAGATTTAAATAGTTTTTTTTCATATTATTTTTGTCTCACCTATAAAATAAATAATGAGAGATCACACTTTACCTTCTAAAATAAAATTTAAAATTAAAAAAAATGTATATATACACCAATCTCTCAATAGTATTATTATTATTTTTATATGAATATAAACAGAGAAATGAAACAGACAATTTTAAAGAAAGTAAAAACTCAACACATAAAGTGGAACACATATAAACAATAAACAATAAAATAAAGTATATGAAACTAAAATAACTCTTATGTCATTTTCAGCAAAACTATTAACAATATCAATTGACTATTACACCACTTTCTTGAGCAATCAAAGGTGCTATCAACACAATCCTTCACATTCATTGTCTTTATGACATCATTTCTACATAAGCAGACATTCCATATAACTGAAAGAAACTAACTAACCATTTTTTGTGCAATTTATTTTTTAAAGGCAAAGTCTTATAACTTTCAAAGTGTTCTTTAATAGTATCCGGAATAGTCCAATCACGACCAAAATGAGTAATCCAAGTATACCACACCTGTCATGAAAATTCACACGTAATAACAAATAAATATTGTGCAATTTCAACTTCTTTGTTACACTGTACACAAACAATATTCCTCTATTCAATGATACCCAATCTACTAAGTCGATTCTTAGTATTAACTCGACCTACTAGCACAAACTAAGTAAACAATTCAATACGAGACGGAACAAGTCTTTTCCAAATTTCATTTGCGACTCTGTAACCAACAATGTCATCTTTCAGAATCTCTTCCTACAAGACCTGCACAAATAAGTTAGTAGAATAAATGTCTTTCTTGTCAAAATTTTTACACCACTCTATCTTGTACTTATGTTATCAATTTTACAGGTTGCAAGATATCAAGCAGTTGATTCAAGCTTTCTGCCTCTTATTGGCGGAGATTCCTCTTTCATTGAAAGTTCCAAATCCACTCTAGTCTAATCCATCACAAAAATTACAAATTCTTTTGGTTTTAAATTAAGAAGAGTTTCGAAAAGGAGTCTCTTAACTTTTCTGTTTGTAGCCATGTATCCTCCCAAAATCTAATTAATCTACTATCTCCTACCTCTATTAACCAAATATTCTATTAATTCTAATATTTTTATCACGGTAGAGATTTAGTTACAAAATTTGATATAATATAAAAATCTAATTAAAAAACTATAAAAATTTAATTAAAATTTA
>NC_029788.2:132489034-132489995 GCF_000816755.2 Arachis ipaensis | reverse complement strand
AAAAATATGAATTAAAAATATTAATTAATATTAATGATTTAAAATTAATTCCTTATGCTGCTGCTTATTTTATTTATTTATTCATGTGACGTATACTAAGTACTAACTACACTGCTCATTTTTTAATGGGGATTTGTTAGGTTAACAAGATAAGAACAACTTATGGTGTGCATTACTATGTTTGTTTTATCCAATAATCATCATGATTTGTTATTGTTGAATCAAATATTTATCTTTTCTTTCACTCTTTTTTATTTACTATCAACAGTATTTTAGTATATATTATTCTTAGACTAATCGTTTCGAACTATTGATATAATAACAATAATAAAAGAACTCAACAACGATCTGCCAATGAATAATAGCTCAAATGACATAGTCTTTTCATACTCAATTAAAAAGGTTACGAGTCAAATTTCCTATCTTTGGTAAAAAAAAAAAAAAAAACACCATCGAACCCTGCCTTTTATGAGACTATCATTACCTTTAATCAATTTTTATAACACAGTAAAATTGTTTATTATTATTATTATTATTTGATTTGACAGTTGTTTTTTAGTTTAGCAAGAAATAGCTAAACCCTAAACAAAATTTTAAATGAAGGCAGTATTATCTAAATTTTTTTTTTTATAAAATTGAGTGAACATTATTTTTATCATCCAATCACTATCATAATCTATAATTTTCTTTTTCATGTAGTAATTTTATAGTCTAAAAGAGTTCCCATTATTATAAATTAAAAATATTCCATTGATACAGACCAATCCAAATCTTACCAAAACAGATAGATAATAAAATCACAAAAATATTTTAATAATTTATACTCCTGAACACTCAGACAGAGTAACATGGAAAACAAAATATCCTCATTATTATTACCTTATACTAACTAGTAACAAATGCCCCCCTTTTTTTTCTACAAGAAAATGGTTGAATTTAAAAATTAATGCAAGTCACAAAG
>NC_029788.2:132486766-132488805 GCF_000816755.2 Arachis ipaensis | reverse complement strand
TGACTAATTAATTACTGTATGTATAAGATAAAATTTAAATTTTTAATACTTAATTAAACAGACAAATGAATAAAGAAAAAAGAATAAATAATTTCCTGATATTTTGTCTTGCGGACATTTTTATTTTTGACCATTGAAAAATATTTTTAAGTCCCTGACCTTCACAAAATTTGGATAGATCAATCCTTCCGTCCAAATGCCTCCGTCAAGAATTGATCCGTCCAAATGCCTTCATCAGGGACTGATCCATCCAAATTTTGGTCAAAAACTTAAAAATATTTTTCAATGATCAGGAACAAAAATATCCACAGAACAAAATATTAAGGATCTATTTATCATTTTTTCATAAATAAATTAATTACTCGACCAATCCAACCTGGTTACTTCTTGTATCTTCTATTTTGCAACTTTTTGACTATACAACCAATCCACTCTGTTATACCACCAAAAAAATAAAAAAAGTAACAAAACACAATGAAAAAAAAAAGCCATAGATTGTGTTCTTGTTATGATATGATATGATATCAAACAAGAAATAAATCTCTCTCTCTCTTTCTCACACCTACTTACTCTCACTACTTGCTATAGCTACCATGGGAGAAAAAGAAAAAGAAAAAGAGAAGAACAAGAAGAACAAGAAGCAAAAACACCAACACCCCAATAATGATCAAACAATAAAGCATCAAGATTTCTCATTCAAACCAAGCTCAGAGGTAAAGGGTCTAAGATTTGGAGGCCAATTCATAGTGAAATCATTCACAATAAGAAGAGCAAAACCATTGGAGCTTCTCAAAGTTCTTTCATTCCCACCAACCAAAACCAACAACAACAACAAGAACAACAAGAATAATAGTAACACTAAGGTTCTTCCATTCCCATCAACAACATGTTTTCTTCCCACAAACTTCACAATCTTAGCACACCATGCTTGGCACACCCTAACACTTGGCCTAGGAACAAAGAAGTCAAAGGTTCTTGTGTTTGTGTTTGAGAATGAAGCAATGAAGTCACAAGTTGATAGAACATGGCCACATGAGATTGCTCTTGGTGAAGTCAACAAGAAACTCATTAGAGGCCTTGTTGGTTCTGAGATGGCAAGGTTCAAATTCAGAAAAGGTTGCATCACTTTCTATGTCTATGCTGTTAGGCAAATTGGTAGCTTTGGATTCTCTTGTTCTGAGGATCTTAGAACTGTTCTTCAATCTGTTGTGGAGCTTAAAGATTTCTTGGATCACACTGCCATGCTTTCTATGCCAAATCAAAGAAGCATTACTCATCAGGTACCAGCAGCCATGGCTCACTAATTTAGGATCTTCATTATTGGAAATATTATTTTTGTTTAGTTTGTTATTGTTAATTAGTACTCTTTCTTTGGAATTTTGGGGAGGCTTATTATTATTATTAATATTGATTTATTTGTTCATCATCTTGTTTGATCTGTATTTGTTTTAATTTCTTTTTCTTTTTCCTCTGATCTTTGTTGGATTTGAGGAGAAAATGAACTGTAATTTTAGCATGATGAATAATTGGGTATGTGAAATCTGATGAAAATTTATAGTGAGTCCAGATTTGCATTTATTGTCTTTTTGGCTGGCACATATGTCAAAACAAATTTGTCAAGGAGGTACAAGCTAAGAGTTATTATAACTTTCTTGTTCTTACTTGCTACTACAGATACATATAATTTAGTGGTTCAAAACTTCTGCATATTTTTTTGGTAAGATTTACTAAAATATCTTGTTTCCTTAAATATAGACTATGATATATAATGTAATAAAAATGAATTTGGATGCTCTAAATTTTGAATTTTTATTTTAGAGGATAAAGTATGATTTTTTACTCTTGAATTATTTTTCTCTCATATTTTTTTGGTTCTACCTATAAAATAAATAGTGAAATATCACACCTTACTCTCTAAAGTGAAATTCAAACTTTAGAAGATCTAAATCCAATAAAAATGAGGTTTAATTATTTTTTTGTTCTTATAATTTTATCAAAATTTTAATTAGATTTTTATATTTTTTTAATAGTCTTTACAT
>NC_029788.2:132485436-132486683 GCF_000816755.2 Arachis ipaensis | reverse complement strand
AGAAATAGTGTATTTTAGTAATTTTAATTATTAATTTTAATTATAAAAACTAATATCAATCATAAAATATATATAATTAAAAACTTAAAACTATTAAAACACTAATTATTTAAAATTTCTCTTTTAATACAAGAACAAAAACTAACTCCATCGAATATATTTCTATATTTTTTTCCTGCTGCAAATAAATGCTGTTTTGTGGAAAATTGTGCCACTATCTCTATCTTACCCGAGATCCACGAACTATATTCTAATTCCAGTGTTTATTAAATGCTATCAAATATACTTGGTGAGTTGCAAAATGCCAAATATTCTCGAAATGTAGAAAGGGATCCTCATAATATATACTCTGTCTGGAAAAAATTGGTAAAATAATTAATATTCGAAGCAGGACTGCTATGAGTACTGCCACTATGTGAATTATTATGGGACTGCTCTTTTAACACTCGGGATTATTCAATCATAGAACGTGCAATGGAAGAGTCGAGATAGGTTCTTTGGAGATTGGAGAACTGCTTTTTAAATTATATTTTTCTGTGATTAATTATTGTAATGGTAAATGAAAAAAAAATTGAAAACATATGGTTAATGTAGTAGTTTAATGTAGTAGTTTAGTGATCCGATCGAGTGGAAGGGCCGTCGCTCAACGGATAAAAGTTATTTTAGGAATAACAGGTTGATCTTTTCCAAGAGTTTACATTGATGAAAAGGTTTGGCACTTCGATGTCGGTTCTTCGTCACCTGGGGTTGTAGTATGTTTTAAGGATTGGACTGTTTGCCCATTAAAGCAGTACGTGAGCTGGGTTCAGAACGTTGTAAGACTGTTTGGTCCATATCCGGTGTAGGCGTTAGAGCATTAAGAGAACATTTCTCCTAGTACGAGAGGACCGGGAAGGACGTACCTCTGGTGTGCTAGTTATCGTGTCCACGGTAAAAGCTGGATAGCCAAGTGAGGAGCGGATATATTCTTAAATTTTTACCAATCACTATGATAAAAACTTACGTGAGGTTATTTTTATATAAAGTTGATAATTAAAAAATATTAGATTTTAATTTAGTTAAATATCTCAAATTATCTAACTATTCTTAATTATTTCTTTTACATGCTATTGTTGTTGCAATAGAATAGGCTATTACAACATTAATATCTGGGAACATAATGATAAAGGAAGAGGAAGAACAGGGCAGAGTTTCCCTATGCTTAAAGCTTCCAATGGAGCAGAAAAGTGGAAGGGAAAATTAAAAAG
>NC_029788.2:132469729-132485397 GCF_000816755.2 Arachis ipaensis | reverse complement strand
AGCTTGTGCCCACCTATGCCTTTAATCATAGCATGAGAAGGACCCCATGTTAAGGTGCCAACAAACTTTAGTTTTCACAAGAATCATGGAACATATCTTTCTATCTAACTAGGCCTTGCTGATTGATGTACACATATATATAGATATAGACCAGTATGTGCAATGCAAGCAAATTATTCCAATAACTTGTAGCCATTTGTGTTGACAATTATTTTATATATATTCATCATTTTATGATATGTGATGATGAGATTGACCCCTGAGAGAGCCAAGTAGAATGCTCTTGTTTTGGAGTTTTGAGCACAATAATTGTAGTAGGCCTACACTGTGGTTCCACACCATGCCATCCACCACAAAAGGCTCTCTATTATGTAATGTTGTCACATGGGATAACTTGCAATTTCATTAGAGCAATGCTAGGGGCCAGCAACTTTTGTGATTAATAACCATCAAATAGCCATCAATGATGATTTAATGGTGTGATATTGGTGTGAGATTTCATCCAATGGCTCACCTTTTTCTGCTGGTTACATGCTGGCCAAAATTCAATAAAATTGCTGGCGTCCTAGACTTTTCCATTTCATTATAAGAGAGGACAGACTCAAGTTAATTTCTTAGAGGTTTTTTTTAATGTTAATATTTGAATTCTATTATCAAGATTCTAACTAAGAAAAGAATTTCACTCAATGGGTAGGATGTGAAATGGAGAGAAACTTTCTAAAAAAGTGTAAACTAATAATGGAATTTCCAATTCTAATCATGGTATATATGACCACAATGTAACAGGGTAAAAATAACAACCAATACGCAATAGTAGCAATACAAAGTAAGAATTGTTTTATATGAAAATTTAAATAAAATGCATAAATAAAAAAAAATAATAAATAAGTCTCTGATATTTTATTTTGAAAACAAATAAGTCCATCACTAAATTTAATTACAAATAGGTTATTGACTTTTGTAAACGAAGGGTACATAGGTTTCGTTGCGGATCTAAGTTCTAGGTTTGTTGTTGGCTAATAAGTTGCTACATGCAGAAGGTAAAATTTAAACTTTCGACATTTGTTTAAACGGATTAGTAAACTAACCACTAGATCAACTCAAGATGATTTTAAATTACTGTTATTGTGTGTAAAAAGTATTGTTACACTTAGGCGCTCTTAAAATTTTTTTTTTTTTGTCTTTTTGTACGATTACTTCCACAACTAAGCAACATCGACACGGCCCATAGGCCCAAGACGTTAATAATTCTCCCAAATATTAATGTAACTAGTGCTAAAACGTACATAAACAGTCTGAGAGTAACGTGAATTGGGCTAAGAAGGCCCAACAGCCCATACACTGAGCTGAAGACAAAAAAAAAGCCCGGTAAAGAGAAGCGATTGCAACGATGAAACGACCATTGGATCGGGTTGAAAGTCTTCATCTCCAAAACTTGATCGAAGTTCCAAACCATCGTTGAGCTCTCTCTGTTAGTTAACTTTCTCTTCGTTCAGCTCAATCTGGTAAAAATCAAATTCTTCAACCGCTTTTCGAATCTCACTGAATCTTCTATTTTTTTTCTTCCTGTGAACAATGGCTTCTTCTTCTACATAACATAACAAGAGCTACTAAATCGTCTTAAAGGAATGGAGGAGTACATGTATCTTCTTGTCAACTTCTTCCTGATTGCGGTCGTAGGGTTCATCTTCGTAGTCATCGTTGAAGCATATAGAAGAAGAAACAATCATCTGTATGTTCTTCAATTTACGAATAATTTCGACATGAATTGTTATACGGACGTGAATTGTTACTTTGACATTTTATTTTTTATTCTCTTTAGGCATGTTGAAGTTCCGGCGATTTTTGAGGATCCTAACTCGTTGAAACAGGTATGTCGATTTGGTGATGCGAAATTTAATTATCAATTGCTCATCGTTTTGTTTTGAAATTTAGTTTTACTGTAATTGTACGGCTTTTAGACATTGAAGATTGCAGATTTATAGTAACAACATGGTTTAACTTATGTTTCCTATTATTTTGGAGTAATAATGCACAGGACATTGTGAAAGTGATCAAAATGTGATGGAAAATTTAGTGAAAATCTCTCTCAAGTTTATATAGGTTCTGTGTAATAGCTTGATATGCATCTTAGATCTGAGGATAGCTTTCTGTTATGAATTGGTTTTGACTCTTGCTTATTTAGGTTCCTTGCCCACATGTTGTTGATCCAGCAGAAAAGTACATGTCCTTGATAATTCCTGCATTCAACGAGGAGCATAGGCTTCCCGGAGCTCTTGAAGAAACTATGAAGTAAGTTGAAGCACTTTTGATTTTACCAACTTATATATTTAGTGTTAATATAATGGAAGGATTTATGTTTGGTTACAACTGTGTTAGTCTAACTTGATCTTTCTGTCAAGTAGTTTTACGTTATGTTCATCAGAAATTTTGATCAGTATGTTTGACTACTCTTTGAAATTATATACTCCATACGCCTGCAATCTGCAGGAGGTTTTTTGATTTCTTCTTTTTTTAGGTGAATTAATGCACAACAAATATTAATTGTCAAATGATATTTTACATTTTAATCTCTTTTTATCATACAATAGAGCATAGCTAGAATAACCACTGTAATCAGTCTATAGAAGCTATGTGATACCTTTTTCTTGTATAAATTGGTGCTGTGGTTTAACAAGTTACAATACTGCTATTCTTCTGAGATATCCTAGTATTGGATGTATTATTTATATTTGTTAGTGTTACTTGTTACTAAGAACATAACATTAGTTTGTGTCCGTTCTTTATAGTTATCTTCAACAACGTGCTTCAAAGGATCCTTCATTTTCCTATGAGGTACTTCCAGTCCCTTTCATTCGACTGCCTTTTTTTTTCCTGAATAATAATATTTGAACTACATGTTTTTTCTTTTCCTTTTATAGTCTAGTTTATCTATAAAGTAAGGGAACAAAAAACTTAAGTACAACACCATGTGAAGCAAATATATAAAATATTAATTTCTCTCAGCATCCCTTTCCTTTTCCATTTTTATCAATTTCACAAAAGTCACTAGACTTTCTGCTTGAATGGCTTGATTGAAACATATTAATGGATTTTGCAACTGATAGAAAAACACATTCTCTTATCAATGGACACATGAGCAGGTTGTCATTATTGATGATGGAAGTGCTGATGGGACTAAAAGAGTAGCTTTTGAATTTGTAAGGAAATACACAGTAGACAAAGTTAGAGTTATCCTTCTTGGAAGAAATCATGGCAAGGGAGAAGCAATAAGAAAAGTGAGTCTAATTTTAACAGTAACACGTTAAAATCTACTCATTGTATTGAAATTGCTGTCATAATGTTGTTGATGATTAATTAGGGCTTTCTTTGTTTCTTGAAAGCATTGCATTACAGGGAATTCTGCATTCACGTGGTGAGCTAATTCTTATGCTTGATGCTGATGGAGCAACTAAAGTCACCGACCTAGAAAAGCTTGAAAATCAGGTTAATGAAATGCTATCATATGCAGTTTATAGATGTTTTAATTTTGGTTTTAATCTCTTGGCCAAATGTTTATATGTATTATGTTTGGCCATTAGATTCAAGTTATTGCTAAAAAGCAATTTCAACAAGGAAAATCAAGCCCTAGTGATCCAACCTTTAGAGTATCTGATATTCCTGTTGCTGCATTTGGTTCACGAGCTCATCTTGAAGAGAAGGCTTTGGCTACAGTGAGTTGGCTTTCGTGTTAAATTTCTCTTTTATTTATTATTTATTTTTTATGTTCTTGCCATATATGTGTGGATTATCTCGGTTGAACCATGTAACATAACATTTTTACAGCGAAAGTGGTACCGCAATTTTTTGATGAAGGGGTTCCATCTTGTGGTTCTCTTGGCTGCTGGTCCAGGAGTTCGTGATACACAGGTAATTTCCTACTTTATTTATTTATTTTATCATGCACTCTAATATGGTACTCTTGTGACTAGCAAATTTCTTTTGTATAAATAGTGACCAAAGCTTGATTTTTGTCTTTTTGGATTCACTTATCCCTTGTGTTTTAGCATGTGCATTAGATGTTGTTCCATGATGCATATATGAGAATATTTTTTAGTGTCTAACCTTAACTTTCTACATCCACAGTGTGGTTTCAAAATGTTTACTAGGGCAGCAGCAAGGAGGCTTTTTTCAAATGTCCGCTTGAGAAGGTGATTTTCTCTAGAACTCCATGGAATGAAATAATTTCTTAAATTTAGAAAGCAATTCTCTTAAGATTCACAGACCAATACACAACGTGTTATGTTTTTAGTTCAAGTTTTGGTCATCCAATCTTTTTGTGTATGTATACCCTGAATGGCTATATGGCAAAAAGTTTTATAATTTTCTATAATACCCTTGTCATTCTCTGCAGGTGGTGTTTTGATGTTGAATTAGTCTTTCTGTGCAAATGGTTTAGGATCCCAATTTCAGAAATTTCTGTGAATTGGTCTGAAATTCCAGGATCCAAGGTAAATCTTATGAGCATACCTAACATGCTTTGGGAGCTTGTGCTCATGTCTGCGGGATACAGGACTGGTATGTGGAGAATTTCTGGTTCTACCTAAGCTTTGATGATCGATTTTAACCGGGAAGAATAGCGGCATTTTATTATCAAAAGAAGAGTGACCCCTTTTCTGGGAGAGCATATTATACTTCCATGCTTGACCTTGAAGAACAAAGAACAGAATGCAATATTTAAGTTTTAGGACTAACCATAACCCTCAGGATTTTTACCTATTAGATTGGGGTCATGGAGACTCTGGCTCATTTTGCTGTTGCGTACTGGGTAGATATATTTAACAATTCATGTTACTATTGAATGGGAAAACGAAAAGGGTTATTATCACGTGAGTTTGTACTTGTAATATATTTATAATCAAAATGTTCTATAGATAAAATTTTCATGTCCTCATTGCAATTTGAAAACCATTATGCCATTATCTGACACTGTTAAATGTTGATTCTTCTAGGACGTCTCTCTTAGATGTGTAGATTTTTTACTTCTGGTTTGGTAAAACCGAGCTATGTGAATTAAAAGAAGCTACCACCTTTGTATATCCCACAACTCCCAAGCTTTCACTAGCAAAATATTTCGAGTGATTCTTTTGTTAACTAACAATCAATTCTGAATATTAACACAGTTTCTTCTCGAAGATGATTTTCGGGTTTTTTTTTTTGTCACATTTTACAGCCACTAGTTTTGTGCCAGCTTTAAAACATGGAGCGGATTTTAAACCATACGTGATGACCTTATTGTACATTAAGAAATTGTGATGAACAGCTTCTGCAAGTCTTCCTTCTTTTTGGTCAAATTTCTTGAACCTTTGTTAGGTATCTCAAGGCACTCTTCTAAACGACATAACCTTAAAGACAAGATGCTTTAGGAAAACTTGCCTTTCAATTATCTTGTTACCTTTTCCCTCAATCCTCATCCTTTCTTATTCACAAAATTTAAGCTTATTCAACCCTTTCATTACGTATGCAAATCCACTTTCAGAAAGGAAAAAAAAATTACTGCCTTTTGTTAATGGAGCAGTTGCATTTCTTACGTATATAGATAAGGAACACGAAATATATAATATAAGAAACAAAACATAAATTCATTCTTCATCACCATTACCCAAAAATATTCATCCACGGAAGCCTGCAATTATGACCTCTCCTCTTATTCATGAAATCAAAAGGCAAGCTTCTCACTTCTTCAAAGAGAAGATTAAAAGTGCTAGGCTTGTTCTCACAGATGTTACACCTATAGAATTGTAAGTTTTCCATTTTATTTTCTTAATTTTTCATCTCAACTAAATCATCCTTTAACAATGTTGATAATTAATTCAAACAAACCTTAAAATCCTTCTCACATGATTATGACATTCTTTAATAATGTTGGAGCAATATAAACCTTTTACACTCACAAGAACATGCTAAACTTTATGCACTTTATCATTTGATTCATTTTAGCAACAATATTGATAGAATTTTAACTTTTGATGTGTTCCACATTGATTAACTAAGAATGACAGAAGAAGCCACAAATGGAAATCCATGGCCACCAGATACTCGTATCATGCAAGTGATTTCACGTGCAGCTTTTGAAGTTGATGAATACTATAGAGTTGTGGAGATTTTACATTGCAGGTTCGACTCTGTTGATTTGATTAATGATTTTGCTATGTTCTGTTCTCAAAGACTATATTAACATTCTTCATAGTATAATCTTCATTTTTTTTAATGGGAGAAAACAGATTGTTGAAATTTAATAAAGGCTATTGGAGAGCCTCATACAAGGCTCTAATATTACTGGAACATCTTCTAACTCATGGACCTCTGAGGGTATTTGAGGAATTTCAATGTGATATAGATGCTATTGAAGAGATTGGAGAGTTTCAATACATTGATGAAAAAGGGTATGTAGGTGCATCTTTTTTGTCACCATAATTTTGTTGCATGAATTTAGTGATGACTACTCTTATTACATTATTTCATTTTCTACAGGTTCAACTGGGGTTTGAGTGTGAGAAAATTATCAGAGAGGATATTGAAGCTCTTAAGAAGCAAGGAATTCTACAAAGAAGAAAGAGCAAGAGCGCGCGAGCTTTCTCGTGGGATCCAAGGTTTTGGAAGTTTTAACAGACAAAGCTCTGTGATCGATGAAGGGATGAATGACTTGAGTTCAAAGATTTATTATGGGAGGTGTAATTCTAACTATGAAGAATATGGTTTTGCAAGCTTTGGAAGGGAACAGAATGCTTTGGATGGAAACAAAAGAGATAACCAAGTTCATGAAAACAAGGATTCAAAGCTCCTAGAAGATAACATGAAAGAACACCCTTTTATTATGGATCAAGAGAAACTCACTTCAGCATCCTTGCTTTCTATTGTACAATAATATAATGCTAGTTGTAATTTGATTTTGTAGCCCTTGACATGATTGTAAATAGTTATGGTTTTAATGGAATGTTTCTACCAATGTTGAGGTATCTGATTGAGATCTTTTGAATTTGCTTAATAAACAAGAGCACTATAGTTTTATTTGTTTTTGCTTTTTTGTCTCTTCAATATAAATATCCTAATCAAAGTAAAAGAAAATATATTTTAATTTATTTTCAACAAGAGGTGATTTGTTAAAACTAATTGGTCAAAAAAATGATTGATTGATTAATGTTTAGGTAGGACTTCTGTGGTTATAGTCTTACAATAATAGCCAATGAAAAAGACAGAATGCATAGAAGAAGAAGTGCATCTTTTCCTAAACTACTCTCACCATTTGTGTTCTTCATCTTCCCTGAAATTGTTGACCTGTAGAAAAAAATATGGCTGATAGTGCTGTTTCCTTCCTGCTACAGAAGTTGTCACAGATTCTTGTTGATGAAGCAAAACTTATTGCAGGAGTGGAGAACAAAATCAGATACCTCACAAATGAGTTTAAGTTTATAGATATCTTCCTAAAGAGTAGTGAGGGAAAACGCAGCAGCAAGATAGTTGAAGAAGTGGTAAAGCAGATCAGAGATGTTGCCTATGAAGTTGAGGATTTGATGGACATCTATGTTGCCAACGCCGCGACACACAGAAGCAGAAACATGTTGAGCAAATTACTCTGCTGCATAAGCCATGTGATGATGCTTCATGAGGTAGATTCTGAGATAGAAAGGATCAAAGCTACTATTAATAGTATCTATCAAAACAAGGATAGATACAGCATTGGAGAAGGAGAGTTCAAGTGTAGAGATGACAATGAAGAATTGATTCGTAGAAGAAGAAGAGATGTAGAGGAAGAAGAAGTGGTTGGATTGCTTGACGACTCGAGCTTTGTCCTTAAACAGCTCATGGAAACAGGTTCATGCTGCAGTGTTGTTTCTATAACCGGTATGGGGGGATTGGGAAAGACTACACTTGCTAGAAAGATCTATAATAAGAAGGAAGTTGGAGAGGTTTTTCCTTTTCGCGCATGGGGTTATGTGTCCAATGACTATAGAGTTGAGGAGCTTCTTCTGAGCCTTCTCAAGTGCTTGCTATCCACCTCTGAATACAATGGTTTATTTGAGAAGAGGCATGATTATGATGAAGAAGAAATGAAAGAGAAAGTGAAGGAGAGTTTGAGGGGGAAGAAATATCTTGTGGTGCTGGATGACATTTGGAAAACACAAGTTTGGGATGATTTGCAAGGAGTCTTTCCAAATGACAACAATGGCAGCAGAATACTGATAACTAGTCGCGATAGAGACGTGGCTTCCTACGCCGGTACAATGCCTCCCTGCGAACTTTCCTTCTTGGATGAAGAAGAAAGTTGGCAGCTCTTTTGTAAGAAGGTGTTTCCGGCGCAGGATTGCCACTCTAATCTAAGAGGTTTAGGTAAGGAGTTAGTTGGAAGTTGTAAAGGGTTACCACTTGCAATCATAGTGATGGCAGGACTTGCCAAGAAAGGCATATCACAAAGAGAGTGGTTGAAAATCAAAGGTAATGTGAATCAACATTGTGATGATGAAAATGGGACTAGAGTTGTTGATATTCTAAAACTTAGCTATGATAGCTTGCCTCAAAGATTGAAGCCTTGTTTTTTGTATCTTGGAATCTTCCCTGAAGACTATGAGATTCTTGGCAGAGAACTAATCAAGCTGTGGATAGCTGAAGGGTTCATACAAGTAAAAGAAATCGGAAACTCAGATGTGCCAGAACCAGAAGATATTGCAGACCACTATTTAGATGAGTTGGTGGATCGTAGCTTGGTACAAGTGGCAAGCAGAAGGAGTGATGGAGGTGTGAAAACATGTCGAATCCACGACCACCTCCGTGACCTCTGCATATCAGAGGGAAAGGCTGATAAGTTCTTGGAGGTTCGCCGAGGATCAAACATCCCTCACCCTGCTGGGATAAGCAATTCTAGAAAGTTGTCCATACATTGCACAACAGATTTTTCTTGGCATACAAGAAACACAGGTAATCAATCTTGCACTCGTTCTTTGTTTTTCTTTGCTCATGGAAAGAGGGTCCAGAATCTTACACTGAAAGATTTCAAGTTGGCTCGCATAATGTATCTTACAAATGTATTAGGATGGAGAATAGTTGTTCCAATACCTAATGATTTGAAAACCATGATTCATCTAAGGTACCTGAGAATAGATTCCTGGGTTAAAAGCATCCCAGATTTTATATACAACCTCTATAACCTGGAAGTAATAGAGTTATGGAGTAAAAGCATACTAATCTTCTCTAGTAAACTATGGAAGCTTAAGAGGCTAAGACATTTGCGCGCGCGGCCATTTAGACTTGCATTACAAGGTATGTCAAGTGAAAATGGTAAAACAATGCCGAATCTGCAAACCCTCTTGCTGATTCATATTGATCCACAATTGGAATCCATGATAAGAAATGGAAGCTTTCCCAACCTGAAGAAACTTGGTTTGGTTCAATGGGGTGAAGATAATGGTGACAGATATTCAGTGCGCGAATTACAATGCTTGCAATGCCTAAAGAGTCTTGGCAAACTTAGAATATCTGGCACATCAAAGCTTTCATCAGAGGCAAGTGTTTTTCCACCAAATCTTACCAAGGTTACTTTGAATCGTGTCAGACGATTCGACTCGAGTTGCATGAGAGTTCTTGGAAAGCTTCCTAAACTCCAAATCTTGAAAATAAGGGGTCCTGAAATTGTTAGAGGATCTCATGACATTCATTTTGCCATTGAAGAGTTCCCATGCCTTCAAGTTTTTAAGATGATTTGGATGTCTCATGTGGTAACTTGGACATTAGACAAAGGAGCAATGCCTAGTCTTCAATATTTGGTCATAGACTGCTCCTATTTGAAGCAGCTTCCTCAAGAACTATGGTCCTTAGCTACTTTACAAAAAGTCCATGTTATTCAACCACATTCTGAATTGAGAAACAGTCTCCAACATGTTGTGCTCAACAATGGCTGTAAACTCATTTTCTCTTGAAGACATTCTAGAAAGTACAAACACTTTGCTTTCACTGCTTTTCTCTCATCTTCTCTGCTTCCAAATTATTTTGATGTTATGTACATTGTATGTTTTTACTTATTTGTTATGCTAAGAAGCAAGGAATTCTAAAAAGAAGAAAGAGCAAGAGCGCGCGTGGGATCGAAGGTTTTGGAAGTTTTAACAGACGAAGCTCTGTGATCGATGAAGGGATGAATGACTTAAATTCAAAGATCTATCATGGGAGGTGTAATTCTAACTATGATCATCACCAACATGAAGAAGAATATGGTTTTGCAAGCTTTGGAAGGAAACAGAATGCTTTGGATGGAAACAAAAGAGATAACCAAGTTCATGAAAACAAGGAATCAAAGCTCCTAGAAGATAATTCAAAACTTGGAGAAGAAGATTATATAAAAGAACACCCCTTTATTATTGATCAAGAGAAACTTGCTTCAGCATCCTTGCTTTCTATATAGAGAGAGATTTAACGTAGTACTTTGATAGTTTGATGTATTGTGATACTTTGAATTATGTTATAAAAAATGTGTTGTTTTAACTTTTAAGTGTAAGCTTTACTTGTTCTTTTTTTTTTTTCTTTGGTCTAATGCCATTGAAGATTATTTGTAAGCAATCTTAGAATAGATGATAAACATTGCATACCAACGGCATAGTTTTAACTTTTAACAATGGCAACTGATTCAATTCATATGCGGAATAAAATGAACAGTCCAAAACTATAGATAAAAAGAAATATATACTGAAAATAATAACTTGATAATTTTCTGATTATGAAAAATACAACTCCTGGCCTTGTGAAGATCATGACTCCCAACATGAGCATAAACATGAATGAATGAATGAAAGAATGAATGAATAAATAAAAGCTAGAATGAATTGAAAAGGGTTACAAAGCTGCACTGCTTCAATTCCTTGAGGAATCTCAAACACAACCACCACCTTTTCTTTTAAAATTTCTTTCAATAATAATGACACCAACTATTTCCTCTCAAAACACCTTAGAAGCATTTTCTGTGCACAATTGATGGTCCAGACTCATCATATTCTGCCTTTGCAATCCACATCTGCACACAAAATCAAATTTTGCAGCATTAGAAACTAGTATTATTGTTAATATTAAGGCAATTTTATAATATTTGATAAGGTAACAAGATAAGAAACCAAACCTGCTGGAAAGTGCTGAGGGATGCCAAGATAGAACCACCAATCCAGACACTATATTTTCTCTCAGGGGGAGCCACCACCTTGATCTTCATGCTGCTGGGAGCCAATGCAGAGATTTCCTTGCTCATTCTATCGGCGATGCCAGGGAACATAGTTGTTCCTCCTGATAGAACAATGTTGCCATACAAGTCTTTCCTGATATCAACATCGCACTTCATGATCGAGTTGTATGTCGTCTCATGGATACCTGCAGCTTCCATTCCTATCATGGATGGTTGGAAAAGCACCTCAGGACATCTGAAACGTTCGTCGCCGATGGTAATCACTTGTCCATCTGGCAACTCATAGCTCTTCTCAACAGAGGAGCTGGTCTTGGCTGTCTGCAGCTCTTGCTCATAGTCAAGTGCAATGTAGGACAGCTTCTCTTTCACATCCCTCACGATTTCTCGCTCTGCTGAGGTGGTAAACGAGTAACCACGCTCAGTTAAGATTTTCATCAAGAAATCTGTAAGGTCACGACCGGCGAGATCAAGCCTAAGGATGGCATGTGGCAGAGCATAACCCTCATAGATAGGGACAGTGTGGCTGACACCATCCCCTGAATCCAACACAATACCTGTAAAAAACAAGAAACATGGCATTTATTCGATTGTGCTAAACAAGTACAAGCTCTATCCAATTGCAATCACAGATTTTAACACTGCATTCAACAGAATTGTGCGAATTACTTACCGGTTGTGCGACCACTAGCATACAATGAAAGAACAGCCTGAATGGCTACATACATGGCAGGGGCATTGAAGGTCTCAAACATGATTTGAGTCATCTTCTCACGATTAGCTTTCGGGTTAAGAGGAGCCTCAGTCAGCAAAACTGGATGCTCTTCAGGGGCAACTCGAAGCTCATTATAGAATGTGTGATGCCAAATCTTCTCCATATCATCCCAATTGCTTACAATACCATGCTCAATTGGATACTTGAGAGTCAAGATACCTCTCTTGGATTGTGCCTCATCTCCAACATATGCATCTTTCTGGCCCATTCCTACCATTACACCAGTGTGGCGAGGGCGGCCTACAATGCTGGGAAAAACAGCTCGTGGGGCGTCGTCTCCAGCAAAACCAGCCTGAAAACAAACACACATTATCAATCACTTCATCAAATTCCATAAACTTGCATCAAGAAAGAAACATGTTCCATTAAGTACCTTAACCATTCCAGTTCCATTGTCACAGACAAGAGGCTGAATATCCTCACCTTCTGCCATCTTTTAGTATCTGTTGGATGATAAAGATAGATTATCATTTCAAATGCACTATCTACATTGTAAACTTAGATGTAAACATTTTAAGTTTTAAATGTGTAAGAATAATCAAAATTTTCATTTTAATTTTCATTGGACACTTATATTGTATTGGAAATTTATCTTTTTATATGAGAATTTCCATCTATTTTGAATGAGAAAAGCCATGTGCTTCCAACTAGTTATTGACAAGATATCATAGCTTAACCATGAATTTAACCAAATCGATTTTAATTATTATGATCATAACTAATAAGGGAAAGAATGGTTGCAAAATATCAATGAAATGATGTTCAAGGATTGACACGAACCAAACAATAGATGTTTTAATCAAAATTTGAGACACGGACCAAAAAGCAAAACTTAGATTGAGAACTAAAAACAATGTAGATTAAAAATAAAAAACAATTCCTTAACATTAATCCAGCTACATTATGTTTTCCATAACATGAATGAAACACAAGAAAAGATGAAAACTTTCGTACACCCAAATAAAAAAAAATTGAAACCCAACAATAACAGAGGCCAATTCAATCCAATTACAAAACCTAAAAAATAATAGAATGTGGAATCAAAACTGAAGAAACAGAGGATTCCAAATCTGAAAATCCAGAATAAAAGAAATGAAAATGAGAATGTGAGAAAGAATAGACCTTGCTTGAGGAGGGAAATGGCGAGGAGGGGTGGTGATGGAAGGGAAAGAACGAAGAGAAGAAATGTGAAGGGAGAGGGGAATGGAAATGATGGAAATGGGAATGAATATAAGAAGCAGGAAATGGAATGTGATCCGTTAAGATTTGTGTGATTTTGAATTAATCACAAAATAGAATGAGAACGCTTCCTTTGGGAACAATGGGTGGTGTAATGCTGTTTCCTTTGACCCTATTCTATTCTTCTTCTTTGTTCTTACTATTCATTTTTTTCTATTTTCTTTTCTTTTAATTTAACCATCAAAATTTATTCACTTTATTGTTTTTTTTTTTCTATAACATTTGAATTGTCTTTAACAATGATTATTCTCTTTATATATAGTTATAAAAGAGAGAAGAATTAAAAATGCTTGTTTGTTTATGAAAATCGACAAGTCTCTAAATAAAATACATGGAACGTTTCTTTATTGCTTTGTGGTGAAAGGAGTGCTCATCCTTACCAACAACACTAAGATAAAATGAAACTTCTCCATTATCGTCAAACTATCTAATACAATAACTCATAAAAGAAACAATATACTTATCCTTGATTATACTATAATATATAGGAAAAATATAGGTAGACAATAAAAATATTAAATAATGTAAACAATGGATATATCGAATGTTTATATTACTAGGTATACGAATGGTTATTCTAATATTAAGATTTAGGTAGATAATTTAAAAGTGTAGTGTGTTTTTATTTGATTGGTGGTTGTTCATATTGTTAAAAAATCATTGATTATCGAGCACAATGATGTTCTTGTGTTTCATATGGAAAAGTATGAGCCAATGGAATATTTGTACAATGTGTATAATGGAGGTTTAGGGAATATTAGAGATATAATCATTAGTGATACCTTTTCCTATCAGCTGAAGTTTTTGGAATAAGTGGTATCATCACATGGTATTAGAGCTTTAGATTTGAAAGGTTAAGAATTCGATTTTTGGTGAATCCCAAAATTAATTTAAACTTTTGAGAAGATGTTTATTATTAGTAGTGTAGGAAAATGATGACTAAATATAAAAGTTCTTACAATGTAACCAAATTATTTATTTATATTGTAAGGATTACAAAGCACACCAAACTCACATACATATAAATTAAAGGGAAACACAATTTTTTGCTTAAACTGAAAAGAAGTAAACCACTCCATAGAAAAGTAGTATTTAACCTCACTTTTACACATTTTAAGAGTGCACATGTAATTATATATCGGTGATTCAGTCGAATTCAGGTGAAGTTGATATCTGAAAAACGTTAGATGAAAATTTAGTTAACTCAGTCAAATCATCTAACGGCTCTTCAGTATCAACTTCAAGCGAATAGTTTTTACCTTATATATTTTAATTAAAAGAAGTAACTAGGGCTTCCACTAGAGCAAGAACAAAAGAAACAGGATCTCCAAAAATAGCTGAAAATATTAACTTGACTACCACTGGTGCTATCGTTACCACCATCTTCTTTGCCAATGATGATGATCCTTTTGAACTATTTGATCCTTCTCCAACTTCGACAACTTTCATATTATTACTCTCAACAACATTGCTCTGCATTTTTGACACTACAACCTTCTTTTCCGAGAAATAATCATCTCTGAATTTCTCAAGAAACCATTCCTTAAAACAAGAAACATGATAGCAATCTCCATCGGAAGTTACATATGACCACCCTTTAGCTTCGCTATCGTCCCCAACTTCCTTACGCTTACACCGGACACACTTTTTCTTAACGTTTTGTTTCAATGTGAGTGTCTTTGTTGCATTTGACTCTTCATAAGAAATGTTGTCTCTTAGCTTCAAACAACATGGATGCAAATCCAAGCCTGTGTCCTTTTTTGTAGCTTCGCGATGATACACAAACCCTTGCACTTCCATTCTACAAGCATCACAAACCCTAGGGTACCCAAGGGGTTTCTCTAGGAACCGGAATTCTTGTCCTTCGAAAAATGGATGACTTACCTCTTTTTGACGCTGAAGAACAGCGTTTGCACATTCTTCATGGAGGACATAACCACTGCAATTTTTTTCTTCACAACGATAACTGCGTCCACACCCTCGTTCTTTACATCCATCGCAGCTATATGGCGCTCCGGGTGGCGTTGACGTTAACGCGTGTTTATGGATCTCGGAAAGAACAATCTGCTGCTTCTCAATTCCGGTGTCTTCTGTGTTATGCACTACAACAAGGGTATTAATATTCAAATATATTTAATATTTAAAAACTTGAGTAATAGTACTTTGAATTGATTTTTAAAATTTTTTGTTTTGGATAACTACTTAGCCTATTCTCAAGTAGTCTAACCAAATTAACTTAATAACTAATTGGCCCAAACAAAAATTACCACAAATGTTACTTTTAAAAAAAGGTGAAAATTCAGGTGAAGTCTACTATACCTGAGTTTTTACCTTTAAAAAAATAATTTCATTAGGTAAATAATGAGAGATCGCAATAACATTTAAACCCGCAATATCCATCCCACCCCTATCCGCTCGGGGCGGATTTTTAGCGGGGCGAGTTCTTGGGAGAGGCGG
>NC_029788.2:132464311-132468135 GCF_000816755.2 Arachis ipaensis | reverse complement strand
CTGTATATATAATATATATAATTTTAATATATAATATGTATAATATACGTAAAATAATTAGTAAATGTTTAATAACATTGTTTTATATTTAAATTTTTACTTTAATTTATGTTATGTATATAACGATAGTTATATAAATTTTGAAATTTAATTTTATTTATTGGATTTTAATAATCATAGGAACGGGGCGAGTTAGGGTTTAACATTTTACTACTTGCGAATAAAAACGGGACGGGTTCTATATGGTTGTTGTATAGCGGAACGGGATCGAATAGAGCAAAAATTCGCCCCTACCTGCCCTGTTGCCACCCCTAATTGTAGGTTAAAATGAGTTATCCATGCATGTTAATAAAGGAGAGAATGTGAATAGTACCTTGGTCGGGTTGTGGTTGGATCCGCGTGACCAATATCCGTGCTTCCTCATCTTCTTGAGCTGCCAAATTAAAAACTCTCTCAAGGGATGGAAAAGGTGTCTCTTGCATTATCCATGATCTTGTTGCATGGAAGGTGTCATTCAAACCCTCAAGGAACCTCTTGGCTCTTTCTTGCTCCCTCTTGCTCTTGTCATTGTTCTCATCCAGCATCATGTCATATTCCATCCAAAGCGCATCGAACTTGATCTTATATTCCATCAGAGTTCGTGTTTCTTGTTTGAGTGAATCGATTTCTTTCTTAATATCTGTGATTATGGACTCATGGGAGGAGTAAAGTTTCATCAAAGCTTTCCACACGCCAAGTTCTTTGGGCAAAGCGTCCGCAAACTTTTTGATCTCCTCCGAGATAGAACCGTGGATCCATGACAGAACAAGCTCTTTGCGAGTCTTCCATTCTCCATAGATTCGTGGTTCGTTCATCACCGCTGCATCGGTGCCATGCACAAACCACAGCGTCTTTGTCTTTTCCAACTTCAAGTTCATTGCTTGGCGCCACTCCTGGTAATTCTTGCTTCCCTGCAGAACCACATTTCGATCTGGCGATGATTCATGAGGATCTTGATGAGTCTCAAGCGAGTGAATGTAGTTGTAATAATAGTAATAGTTGGCGCTCGCCATCTATAAATATAATAAGGTGAAAACTTAGGTGCACTCTACTTCACGTGAAATTGATATCTGTGAAAAGTTAGATGATTTGACTGATTTGATTAACTTTTTATCTAATGACTCTCAAATATCAACTTTACAAGTCGATTTCACCTGAGTTTTCACGTAGGTTGAACGAAGAAGGGAAACAGGTTCGGAAGGAAAAACAATATAATAGCTAGTAGTGAAGAAAACTTGGGAATAAAATGTAGGTATATTAGCAAAGTTTGAAAGAGATGAGAGTAAACCTTGCTTTAATTTGGTAATGACTTGATTGATTCTCTTGTTTATATAATCACGTCCACGCCTTGTTTCTATTAGGTACGCGATACACCATCTTGCCCCAAGTTGCAAGAAAACTAAATAGAGACTACTCTAGGGAGAGCAATACCTATAGAATCAGCATGAAAAGCTAAGGAAATACAAGAGGGCAGATTGAAGAAAATATGGCAGCCAGATGGAAGACTATGACCAAAGTGAGCCAACCTATCAGCACAAGTATTTGCTTCCCGAAATTGGTGATGAATATTCCAGCTAGTAAGCCTGCTGCATCTGTTTCTGATAGCCAAGACTAAAGATCTAGTAGCATGTAAGTCAATTTCCTTCTGGAGACAAAGCTTCACTGCAACAAGGGAGTCTGCTTCAATAATCAGATGAGAGCAACCAATATTCAAAGCTAGCTCCAGGCCTAGTAAAATTCCCAAAAGCTCCGTTGTCGTCACTGTTCCACCGTTCAAATTCGCACTAAAGCAAGCTATAAATCTTCCATCAGAGTCCCTTAGGATCCCACCACAAGCTGCTCTTCCTCCATCTAACACAGAGCCATCTGAGTTGAGCTTAATAAACGGGTGATCTGGTGGCTTCCATTTGATCTGTCTTTCAATGAAGTTGCAAACCTTTTTCCTGCTCTGAGCAAGCTCGAGGTGTGCCATAGAGTAGTCCTTCGCTAAACGGAAGGCCAAAAAATGAATGCTATTCTCTGCTACGGCCTCATCGCTATCAAAGATCACCTTATTTCGACGAAGCCAGAGTGCATTCATTATGCATACAAAAAGGAGGGGCCATTGAACCCCTTTGAAGAGGGATTGGGATGATAAATTCTCCAACAACCAAGGGAGAAGGGGGGTGTTGAAAAAGTTACCAAATCTCAATCTGGCATCAATGCTCATCCATGTTTGTCTCGCAACTCTGCAGTCTCGGATCACATGGAGCATCGATTCGATTGCCTCACCACAACTAACACAAGATCCATCCTGGGTCATATTTCTTTTGACTCTAATCTCATTTGTTAAAAGCACTTCATTTGCAACAAGCCAGCAAAAAGTACGCAGCCTTTGGGGAGCTTCAAGCTTCCAGATCTTCGAAAACAACTCAGCTTTAGAATTATCTGAAGGGCTTAGATAGAGAGAGCAAGCTGACTTGATAGAAAACGCACCGTCTGATGTCAACAGCCAGGCTAGAATATCTTCTCCCATCTCTGGTTCAGGTGTTTTCGTCGACCTGAAAACGGGAATCCAATCGTCACCTAGGACTACTGCAATTCGATTGAGATCCCACCTCCGGTTTGATACATAGTCACACACCCGTTCCTCCAACATATTAGGAAACACCTCGGGTTGAACAAAATCAATCAGGTGGTGTACCCCTGGCATCCAATGATCATTCCAGAAGTTAACATTTTCACCGGACCCAAGTCTCCAAACAAGATTGTCAGCAAACTTTTTCCAAACATGAAAGATACCTTTCCAAGCATTAGACGAAGATAGATGTTTTGTGATAAGTGGAAGGGAGTCATCTCCACATCCATACTTGCTACGGACTATCTTTACCCATAGCGCATCTTTATTATGGATTAGCTTCCAGGCCAGCTTCATAAGATTTGCATTATTCAACACTCTAGCCGATCTGAGGCCCAAACCGCCTTGGCTTTTGGGAAGGCAAACTTTCTCCCAACTCATGAGATGAGGTTTCCTCCCCGAGCTAACACTTCCCCACAAAAAATTTCTGCAGATTTTATCAATGCTATCACAAATGCTTAGAGGAAGTTTCATGGTCTGCATGACATAGGAGGGAATAGACGCCAGTGCTGATTGAGTGAGAGTAACTCTGCCCGCAAGAGAAAGATTTGTAGCCTTCCACGAACTAAGTCTATTAGCCATTCTATCTAATATGAATTGAAAGTCTTCCTTCTTCGAACGACCATGAAGGAGAGGGACTCCAAGGTACTTACCCATATTGTTTGTTAACCTCATTCCCAAAGCATCACTCAGTTCTTTTTTCCTAGCGAGGCACATATTATCAGAGAAGTAAACACAGGATTTAAAATAATTTACCTTTTGACCCGAACATTTACAAAACAAATCCAGAATGCCCCGTACAACTTCAATCTGCTCCATGGAAGCTTTCCCGAATAGAACAATATCGTCCGCAAAGCAAAGATGGGAGAGTTTCGGCCCACCTCTATTCAACACCATTGGCTCCCAAAAATTCTAATACTTAAAATCTTGGTCGAAACTAATCTAGTTCACGTGAAGTTAATAGAGCGGTTAGATAAAAATTTAGTCAAATCATTCAAATTATCTAACGACTCTTAGCTATTAATTTTATGTGAAGTCAACTGGACCTGAGTTTTTACTTAAAATTTTATTTGTATACTAAAATTATTAGCCACTAATATATTTATATATAAATATATGTGTAATTTAATTTATTTTTAATATATATTTATATTTTAACATATATTCT
>NC_029788.2:132461784-132464221 GCF_000816755.2 Arachis ipaensis | reverse complement strand
AACCTAGTTGATTTTTTAGTGCACTCGGATTCAATAAAAAAAATTGAATTGACTTACATAATGGTTCAGACATAATAATCTAAATTTATTTTATTTATTTAATGGTTGGTAATTATCTTTATGTGAAATTAATATTTGAAAATTGTTAGATAATTTGATAAATTTAAATAAATTATTAGAGTAAAGTATCATTTTTGTCCCTAAAATTTGAGGTAAGTTTTAAAGTTGTCCCTAACATTTTAATCGTTCTATTTAAGTTCCTAATATTTCAAAACTGACTCAATGTTATCCTGTCATTAAGCCATTAGGGATCCGTTAACAGAATTGACGGCGGAACAAAATTGAGACAATTTTGAAACGTTAGAGACTTAAATAGGACGAAAACGTTAGGAACAAAAACGATACATAAAAATAAATTTTAATTTAATTTTATCTTTCAATAATATTAATTTTTTACATGTGATTAAAAAATAATTGAATACTATGTATAGTAAAAAATTGATATTATTGAAGGATAAAATTTAAAATTTATTTTTATGTATCATTTTTGCCCCTAATATTTTCGTCCTATTTAAATCTCTAACGTTTTAAAATCGTCTCAATTTTGTCTCGCCGTCAATTCTGTTAACGGATTGCAGAATAACATTGAGTCAATTTTAAAACATTAAAAATTTAAATAGAATGATTGAAACGTTAGATCAATACTTTATTCTAAATTATTATTATTATTATTATTACTACTACTACGTTCTAGAATGGCGACCAACAAAATATATATTAAGTACTAGAATGCTTGTAAGCGCTTACACTATAGGAAACATTTCAAGTATATTGGAAGTACTAGTGCACCAGTTATTTTAACTATTGATCTGATTTATAAAAAATATATATAATATATATTAATTGAAATCAACGGTTAAAATAACTGGTGCATCGATACTTTTCGATGCACTTAAAATATTTCCTATAGTATATACGTAGTGCTAGCTCTCTTGAGGATATTCAAATAAAAATATAAAATGATAAAAACACGACCCATTAGTAAGGTCTTACTTAACAACTAAGGATTCCTTTTTAGTTGCTAACTACTAACTAGGGACCGGGTAATGATTCTCTAGACATATAAGACATGTAATAATAAATTCAAGAGTTAAACAAGTAAAAAAAAAACTAATAAACATCCAAATTAGTATCCATATAAAATCAGAAATATAACTTGGTAACTTGTTTGGTAAAAAGCTCCAAAGTAGTATACATATAAAATTTTAGAAATATAATTAAAATCAGTTAGAGCAAGATCCGTCAAATCTGTGAACCAATTCAATGGATTCCACTCAGAAAATTAAAATATATCAAAACTGCAGAAATTAGTAACATATCATTCAAGTCATTCAATTCTTAAAAGATTAATTCAATTGGTGTGCAGCTAACTATCTAGGGTCGTTATAAGGAAGCTTTCCCATAACTAATCCCTCCTATATTATTCACAGAGGATAATTTCGTAAAGAAGCGTAAAACATTTTTTTTAAAGATACTTAAGTGTCGTATTATTATTGGGCGTATTAACGAATTATTTATTTTTAAATTTTTTAATAAATTAGAATAAAATCGATTTTTTATAACAATAACAATAAATTTAATTGTTATCTAGTCCGGTCGAACCGATCAATTTACATAACTTATTACTGGATCATTTTTTTTTGTTTTTTCTAAAACAAAAATAAAAATATATTTGTTTTTTTATCAAAAAATCTAAACATAATTCAGTTTAGATTGTGTAAATCAATCGGATTAAATCGAATCTAATTATTATAGTGCGGACAATTAAATTTATTATTATTGCTATAATAAATCAATTTCGTTCTAGTTTATTAAAAAATAAAATATTAACCAATTTAATAAATATATCCAATAATATTATAACACTTGTAAACGTCTTTAAAAAAAATATATTTTTAATATCTTTATCGAAATAGTTTCATTATTTATTTGACCTCCCCCCATTTTTCGTCACTATTTATCTAATAAAATAAAAAATAAGAAATTGATTTCAGGTTATTAAAATTTGTTGAAAATTTAACAAAATATTTGAAAAATAATGTTATATATTACTCTTTTATTTTTTACACAAAATCTCATATTTTTAACAAAAATTAAATAAAAATCTATACTTTCATAAAAAATAATTGCAAACTAGCTACATTAATTTTAAAAAAACAAGATATAAAGTGTTTCGAATTTTTTTCTTTTTTTTTTTTATATAATTCGAAACCAAATTGTATAGAATAAATTTCTAAATTTAAAGATCTACTTAACGATAAACTTTTCAAATTGCAAATTTTCACGGTGACACTAATTTGTGTTTCTATTTTTAATTTGTCACATCAATATTTTAGTTTAGAATTCAGTTAATATAATTTTTTTTAAATTAATATGT
>NC_029788.2:132460006-132461709 GCF_000816755.2 Arachis ipaensis | reverse complement strand
GTATTCGTCTAATTTTATATACTTATTTAATTATTATTAGGTCAAATAATTTAATCGGTATTTCACCGGTTGAATTTGTAATTAAGTGATTTGGCCAAATCGATTAATAGTTCAATTTTGATAACGATGATAGAAAGGAGGGAGATGAAGGAGAAAGAAATTTACTAAAGGTAGGGATGACAATACCACTCGAACCTGCGGGTACCCATCCCATCCCTATCCGGTCGAGGTGCGGGGCAGGTTCTTGGGAGAGGCGGGGTAGGGTCGAGTTTAGGTAATACACTACTAGAAAACTAGTTATTACAGACAGATTTAGTCCTTATTATAGACGGATTTTTGGTTACCGACGAAATTACCGACGGATTTTGTCCCTCTGTAAAAGTCCCGTCGGAAATTATTTACCGACGGAATTTTTCCGTCGAAAAATTACAGACGGATTTTTACAAGTTACCGACGGATTTTCCCTCTGTAAATTCTCCATCCATTTCCCGAAGCCGACGAACTTTTCGACGGATTTTCTGTCTGTAATTACAGACAGATTTTCAGACAGATTTTCCATCTGTAATTACAGATGGATTTTCCGACGGATTTTCCGTCTGTAACGGATTTTCCGACAGATTTTCCGTCTGTAATTTAAACTTTGAAAAATCATCTCACATTCTGATTACAGACAGAAAATCCGTCTGTAAGGTAAAAATTTTTTTTTTCTAATTACAAAATAAACTTATTTTCATACACAATAAATATAAATTTAATACAAATTTTTATCTAATTTGTATTTGAATATTTATAATATTTCAAAAAATAAACAAATTTCATCGTATTATCAAACTAAAAGAAAAGTACTATAAACAAGCAAGTCAATATATATAATTCAAAACAAAAACAAAATGTATTGATCATCAACTATAATTCCTAGTATATCATCAACATGCTGCTTCTTGTAAAACATTCTGGGTGGCATTAAAACGGCAAAGAATGATTGGATGAGAAAAGTTAAACCCTAAACCAAGCATCTACAGCAACGAATCAGCAGATATCTATATTCTTTCTTTTTCTGCCACTCACACAGGCCCAGTCATCCATTTTCGACACTTCTATGCCTTCTAAGAATAGTGAATATTTTTGTAATAAGTTCTGGACCTGCATAAGGAACAAAGGAGATGAATTTAGGAGGAGAATGTGATTCGAAGCAGTTCCACCAACAAGAATCTGCATTTGGCAGCAAAGAGATAGCTGCATTCCGAATAAAGAAAATCGATAATGAGAATTAATTGAACATTTAAACTACCTGTTCACTTAAGATTCCAGAGAGACCAATAATTGCTCCAGGCTTTGCAGAAAAGATAATTTGATCAGCAAGATTTAACAGAGGATTTAAAAGTATGTTTGCGATGACCACATCATATTTATCCTTGTGAATGACTGTGTCTATCTCGAAAGCATTTTCTCCCTCGACAACTCTTGGCTTGCAATCAAGTGCAGTTGCAGCTTGTCTGATCTGATGTTATTCAGAGTAGCATTTTCAGATGCTGATGCAATTGCTTGTGAATCTATATCGACTCCAATGGCAAAGGCAGCACCAAACTGCAAAAGGTCTATTATTGGTGAATATGAAACTGCAGAAGGTCTAGAATTGCTTTCCTGAACTCTCATTTGATTAATTTCTCAACTGATTCTATTACATCAATAATATGCTCTTT
>NC_029788.2:132454051-132459095 GCF_000816755.2 Arachis ipaensis | reverse complement strand
TCTGATGTTATTCAGAGTAGCATTTTCAGATGCTGATGCAATTGCTTGTGAATCTATATCGACTCCAATGGCAAAGGCAGCACCAAACTGCAAAAGGTCTATTATTGGTGAATATGAAACTGCAGAAGGTCTAGAATTGCTTTCCTTCACTCTCATTTGATTAATTTCTCAACTGATTCTATTACATCAATAATATGCTCTTTTACTAACTTAATAATTAAACCCTAAACCCTATATAAGGCCCAATAAGTACAGAACATGTCATATCAAAATGTTTCTGAAAATTCATATCTGACATATGTTTTGTCAATTAACCAAAAAAAGACAGTTAAAATATGTGAATATGATAGAGACGGTTATAATATTTAGCTTTCCACACAGAGATGTTCAAGGAAACAAAGTAAGAATGAAAATGAACTCTACTGTACACCAAAGGCATTCTCGCACTGACAGTTTTCCATAATATGAATAAGCGATCATTCCCCAAATAAGAATGCTAAGTAAAGAACGCAGTAAATTTAATAGCTATTAAACAGAAACCAAACAATTAGCAGTTAGTATTTAACAGCTAGAACACAGGACTAACTCGATTTCATAAAGAGCATCATTGCCTCATTGACTCGATTTCTAGTTCATAAAAGATGAACCTGTCTGATTTTCACTCATGCCCTTCCAAAATTGATTTGAACAGAAACACTAGAAGATACACCCAAAAATTTTAGCTACTCTGCCTTCGAGTGAAAGGCATACAAAGACATTTTTCTCATGAAAAACTTTGCCAAATATCATAGAACAGAGACTAGATGGCTGAAGAAATGTGAATATAGCATAATAATGCAGAACTTCAATAGCAAGGAAGTTGCGTAGATATTAGATCAATCTTCTAAAGCAACACAAGAACAACTTCATGATATTGATCTAGAAAAGAAGCAAACTGACCTGAGCTCCTTTCATCCAGTCATCCTCCTCAATAATTTTAACTTCATATCTTGGTATCTCTTTCAAACCAATAGAATCAGCAGCATGTGAAATGCTCATATTTATATCCTCACCTTCAAGAAAAATGGAACTAACACAAATCTGTAGAGTTTTAGAAGTGTTTGAAACAGTTCACATAAAATGAGTGCCTTGATCAGATTAGAACTGCAGAGTACCTCTGATATTGTCGGATTCCTGAAGAACCAAGAGAGAAAAAAAAGAAGCAAAGATCATATTCACATTCATACCAAATCCACCGAAAAGATAAGAACGGAAAAGAGATAAAAGAAACAGTAGTGCCATCACTAGATAAAAGAAACAGTAGTGCCCACTTTGCTTAGGCATGGACCTTGCATAATCAAATTTCAAGGGAAGTTGAGTAACTTAATTGAATAGAGAAGCTTCTATTCTAAATTACTAATCAATATTAAGATGCATCAAATATATAAAATTATATGTGAATAACAAGGAGGTAATGTTCATTTTAGTCCTTTGACTAAGTAGGAATAACTCCATTTAGGCAGACACTTGATCAAAGCTACCACACACATTGAAATATCTATTATTGTCAAAACAGATTTGAATGTAATGCTGCATCTCAATGAACTAAGCAATAGGCAAAGTGCGACACTGGTTTTGAAGATAAAGAGCCTAAAATCAATGAAACAATAACCTATGCATTAAAAGATAAGAAGCATACTTGTTGAGCTAGCTCCCTGGTAGGAGAGAGCACGAGGCAAAGAGAACATTGTAAATTAGAGACTTGGGCAAGGAAAACCATTTGATGAGAAAAACTGCAGCCAAAAACAGAATTCAATAAGCCATTGATTTACAGCAACAAATACATATATAGACAAACGATACTGATTTCTAACCTTATTGGCAGCTGAGATAGGTCCGAAGTAGCTTATTGCTTATTGCAGCAACAAATACATATATGGACTGACAATTAATTAAATTCCTTATATAAGTATTACGGAAATGTTTAGTAAAGAATTGCACTCTAAATATAATATATACCATATAATGGTGCGTGCATCACATTTCTAATAAAAATTTTAAATGCATGTCAACTACTTCTTCCTAAAATATTTATTGTTTGAAATTTGTGAAAGAAAGGAAGGTAACCTTGCCGTGGAGGAAGTTTTTTTGTCTTCTGGTATCAGGGAGAAGAGACGAGATTAAAAAGAAGAAAGAAAAATTCAAACAAAGAGAAGGGATGTGAAGGTTGGGAAGAAATTCAGCAAGAACAAAGTGATTTTTTTAATATTTTTAAATTTTTTTCATTTTTTAGTATGAACAAATTGATTAGGATTTATGAAAAAATAAATAATTTTGTTAAATGTATTTTTGTTTGTCTTTTAGATTATTTAAATTTTGAAATGGTAAAATTAAACTATTTGATTAATTAATCTAAAAGAGTAATTTTTGCCTGACATATATAAAAAAATATATTCAAGAGATTAAAAAGAAGAAAGAAAAATTCAAACAAAGAGAAGGGATGTGAAGGTTGGGAAGAAATTCAGCAAGAACAAAGTGATTTTTTTAATATTTTTAAATTTTTTTCATTTTTTAGTATGAACAAATTGATTAGGATTTATGAAAAAATAAATAATTTTGTTAAATGTATTTTTGTTTGTCTTTTAGATTATTTAAATTTTGAAATGGTAAAATTAAACTATTTGATTAATTAATCTAAAAGAGTAATTTTTGCCTGACATATATAAAAAAGTTTATTCAAGTCTTTTAAAAAATTAAATAAAAATATATTTTTATTTTTATTAAATTATAAGGATATTTTAATAAAATTAGTGATATAATATATATTTTCTTTATCAAAAAATTAGGTGTTGATGTGGAAAATAAAATACACATGGCTTATTGTTATTTGTCCATATTGTAAATATATCGGTACATATGTATTTATCATCGTACCGTAGCAAACACCTTTTTTTATCCCTCTTGTAATTACAGTTTCAAATGTATTTTTTTCTGAATAAGATAAACTAAAATTCCTACTTAAAAAAACCATTCTCCTAAAAGAAATTGAGATGTTAAGATTTATTAATATACCATGTTAATATAACATGTTATATATAAAAAAATATGTATGTTATGTATATAAAATTATGGATGTTAAATTAAAGATATTTTTAGAAGTTAAAGATTTTTAAATGAATTTGGAAAGGAAAAAATTGAGCCATTGATGCCAAGAGATAAAGAAAAAGCAATGAGTGAAGTAATTAAGTGTTAGTGATATATATTGTGATAACAATTGAAGTCTTTTAAATAATTGTAGTGATTACTCTTTAGGATGTTATGAATCAATATTTTGGGATGTTATATTAAACTTGAATTCTTTATTTCATAAAGTAGCTTTATATATTATGGAAAATTTTTATAGAATGTTATAAATAAAAAATAAAATATGAAAGAAAATTATGAAATAAATTTTAAATATTATTTTTATAAAAGTTGTTACAAGGTAACCAAATTTACATGCAAATTTTATTTATTGATATTGTAAGGATTACAAAGCACACCAAACTCACATATGAATTAAAGGAAAACACAATTTATTGCTCAAACTAAAAAGAAGTAAACCACTCAATAGAAAAATTAGTATTTAACCTCACTTTTACACATTTTAATTATATATTTTAATAATATTGCTTTTATATTCCCATAATATTGCTTTTATATTCAGTTGTCTAAGTTTTATATATAATAAATGCTATAAATTTAATAATAAAGAGTAGAAAATTCATTGAAATTGATGTATCCTAAAACTTCTTGTCTTATATATGAATAGGACAAGTTCCATATATAATATATAAGTGCTATAAATTTAATAATTTAATGTAATTGACTTGACTTAAATACAAGTAGACTTCTTAAGTTAGATTTTATTAATTAAGAAGATAGATTAACGTGGACAAACGGTGTTATATATATTAGGTGACATTTTTGTATACATTCATAAATCGCATATTTTTAGTTGATACATCATCATCTTATACGTAGTTAAATCACATTTTGATACGTACGTATAGTATATATTAATAGTTACATTATATTAGTACACGCATATTAATACGTTGTTAATGAAAAATATTTGAACAACTAATTCAATTTATGGAGTAAAAATTCGAGAACTAAATTAAGTAAATTAAAATTTTAAGAAACAATTTGGAATATAAGTATAATTTCAAATATTAATATGAATATTAGCTTGATTGTCTCGACTTAAAAAGATGTGTGCTCATATTATTTCTGTTATATTATTTTTTCAATAATAAATTTGTGTTGGTCAAATAATTAAGAAAAAATAACTGTTCATTTTTTTAAGTAAGTATTGAGAATTTAAATTTTATTTTTTGAATACAGTAATTTTTTAGCCAATGATCATGATAAATTTTTAAATAAAATTTAAATTCACCATAAATTAAATCTTAATTTACCATATTAAAAAATATTTAAAAAATACTCTTTATAATGTTTAATGTTTCTTAAGAGCATTAGAAAAGTAGACTTAACAAAATTAGGCTCTACAAATAAAGAGGTCGACCTATGTAAGCAACTGTGACAATAAAAATGTTATGTATTCTTATCACAGTGTTCAGTTTTTTTATTCGCCATAAAATTAAAAATAAAGGTTGTAAAAATTAAAAGAAGATAAACGGAAAATACTTTTCAAAAGCAGTTGTATTTTACTAAATTATTGGTTTCTTTTTTTTCGATATTTGCTAAAAAAAATTACGACTATTATATTGTCTTTATTTTATTTTTGGGTATTTACTCGTCAGTCGTCATACAAGACTTATCATATCATTAGTCATTTGACTCATTTCACTAAATTATTGGTTTTTTCTTCTTTCGATATTTGCTAAAAAAATTACGACTATTATATTGTCCTTAATTATTTCAGTTGTGGGACTCAATTTTTGCTAACAAAATTACGACTATTATATTGTCCTTATTTTAGTTGTGGGACTCAATTTTTATTTTTAAATTCTATATTTAAATTTAAACACCATAAAAAGAGATTAAAAAAAAAGGTAGGGAT
>NC_029788.2:132449910-132453988 GCF_000816755.2 Arachis ipaensis | reverse complement strand
TACATTTATTTACTTAAGATTATCTTTAATTTAAAATCTTGAGTCATAATATATATGAAATATTAAATTATTCATATTATTTTTTGAAACTGAACCTTTTATTAAATTTCGAAAAGATATTCAGAAAAAATAAGAAGAAGTTTGAATTGAATTAATCAAACAATAAGAAAACAATGTTTCAGGTATTATTTTTCCTATTTTATATGACCAATAAAAGAAAAGTGTTGGAAATTTAGAATATACTACTTTCCAATATAATTAATATTAGGTACAAAATGAGAGAAAAAATATGAACCGTGTTGTTGCCTTTGTTTTATATTCAAAGTAGGGTCATAACCTTATAGTTATAGGTGAGCAATTTAGGCGTTTCATGCACAACATGCAATTTCCCTTGTTAAATATTTAAAGGGATATGAACAAATTCAAGGACAACTTCACATTCTCATTAGAATTTAATCAATTTATTAATAATACAGGATTTATTTATTTTATGTCTTAAAAGCACATATTATTAATATTATAAATTATGCATGTTAATTAAACTTATAATATAAATATGATATTAATTAAGCCATTGTTGTGAATAATAATTTAATGGAAGGCAATGAATATTTGAGTGTGAAATTGCAATTCAATCTATTTCTAAGGTACGTTGGGGCGGGAGAAAGAAGATGCTGTTTTATTTTTTTTTTTCATGCAAGTGAATTGTATTTGGTTCGTCTCGTGGGAATGTTTTTTTTGTATACTAGTGGATGTTTTTTCTTCATTTGATTGGATATTTTCTGTATAGCTAATGCGTTTTTTATTTATTTATTTAGGATTTGGAGAATTCTTTTTATTAGTTTTGGATGATTTTTTTCTTATGTTTTGTATATTTTTTTCTTAGAATTTAGATGATTCTTTTTTATTAGTTCTGGATGTTTCTTTTTCTTATGTTTTGTATGTTTTTTTTCTTAAGATTTGGATGATTCTTTATTTTATATTTTGTTATTTTTTTTAGAGGTTGGACGTTTTTTTTAGAAAGAAATTAGAATTTGCGTGATAAATGGTAAAAAGTAAATTAGAGTAAGAAGAGGTAATTAATAATCATTAATTTTGTATCTTTTAAAAATTAAAATTTAAATAATCATTAATTAATGATAATTAATAAATATGGAATGCAATTCAAAAATCTTTGTTGGCTTGTTGTTGGCTATATCCCTGTTGGTTTCCTAGCAAAATTCAAAGATCAAATATCACTCCACTATTTGTAATTCCTAATCGACCTATTAACTATTCTTTCAACACTTATTTCTTGATTCTTGAAGATTCTGTCATTCTTTTTCAACCAATAGCTCCAAATGATAACAATAAAACCAAACTCACCAACATTTTATCAATTCGACTGCACGATTGATTCCTGAACTACATAAACTTACAGTCATACAACTCTATATTCATCAGTTCCATATTGTTGTTAACACACTAGCGCATTTCCTTTCTTCCAACACAATCTCATTGAAGACACCCATGTAACAAACATGAACTTGACATATTCCCGATAAAAAACTCAACTCTTTTTCACACAACAAGTTTCTCTTCCCTTGTATGCGCACCATACACCAAGCAAACCGCACAAATAAAAATGATTGTTTCTTAATTCTCTTTCTATACACAACAATCTCTCCCCTTTATAACAATTACTTAATCTAAACATTATATCATCCCATATTATTAATAAACCTCCAGAAGCACCTTCCGATTCCATAAATTCCAAACCCACCGCATCATTACCCCAAATTACACTACATCAAACTTAGTAATCACCTCCTTCTTTGTCTCTATCAATCCTATCATATTCACATTATTTTTACACTTAAATTTTTTACCATTTCTCACTTTCCAACACCCCCTAAACTCCTCATATTCCACGAACTAAATCATTTAAAAACTTTATTACACACCTTATTCCGATTTTTGGGGCGACTCCTTCTTACTTTCTCTTTCTTTTTTTTTTTGCCTTCTTTTTTGTGCCTATACTTCATTTTGAGCTTGGAGAATAGCTATAATGTCCACATCCTCGTCATATAAAACAGTTCCTGATTCGACCACCAGATCTCAAGCAGCCCTATTTTCAGCCATATTTTTATCCCAACTTTCTCCTAGCTCATTTTGATTAGTTTCATCTTCTGCATCCTACTCTGAGTCCCCCGAATCTTCTAAATTCCTTACAGTCCCTTCATCCTTCAACCCAGTTTCCTCCACCACTGTATTCTCATCCTCTAAATCTAAATTCTATACTGCATCACCCCTCATCAGACATATGCCAACATGTTGCTTACCACTCCCGTCCAAACTAGCGTGAATCTCATTAACGACACTTGGTGGAATATTTTCCTTCGCTATGTTGTTCGAACAATGCTCCACACTTCTGCCAATCTCCTTTCCGGCTTGATTCTGCTCGTCAGGTGCATCAGGCACTTCACGCTTCTCCCTGCCCTCCATGCCATCAAGCTCAGCGCGGACATTATCACCAGCAGTTGACTTTCGTGCTGCTCCCAGATCAGTCTCGTCAGCACTGTTCACCGTGACATCAACCCCTTGGCGAAAGATAAGACATTCGTATTTGAAAGATTTTTTCAATCAAATTGGTCTTTCAAATATTACGAATTAATAATATCTGTCCTTCGATTACTCTACTCACAATTTTCGTCAACGATTGATGATGTGAAATGTTAACTGACAATCTGACATGACACATAACATGTTCAATTAGACGTTGACTAAATATGTTTATGAAAATTTATCAATTTAGTCATTAGGTCATATTAGGAATAGGATTTTTGTAATTGAAAAAAATAATTAAATTAATAAATTTTCATAAACATATTTAGTCAATGTCCAATTAAACATATCAGGTATTATATATATTATCAATTAACGTTTTACAACATCAATTTTTGAAAAAAATTGTTAATGAAGTGACTGGAAGAAAAATATGATTAATTCGTAATCCTTGAAGGACCAATTTGATTGAAAAAGTCTTTTAGAAATGAATTTGAAAAATATCTTATCTTTTAGGAACTAATTTGACTATTATCCCGTTAGAAATCACGTACTGAAACCAACACGTCATTAACTATGTCTGTAACTCTGTATAAATACTCCTCTCTTTTAAAATTGGTGTATGTGTTTTATGGTGCCTTGAAAAAAGAGTGAATTCTATCTCTTGTTAGGTTATAACCTAGATACAAAATTTATAAACACTATAAAATTGTCCTTCAAAATTTGCTACTGTTACTACTTCTACATTCACAAATCCTTGTTTCTTCTACTAGATGGAGTCAAATCAGAGTACTAGTGCTAGAGGAGGAAACAAGAAAAGAAATTATGAGAAAATAAAGAAGGTTTGCGAGATATCTGCAGTGGTGTTCAAGCTAGCATTTGATCTCATTATGGGCGATCCTGTTTCTCTCGTTGCTCATCTTATTGAAGCGGTCGTTGATGACAATTCTTGAATTTTCACCTATTTTAGAGTATATATAGGTCTCTAAAATTTTGTACGTAAAACGTTTTTGTCTCCAAAATTTTATTACATTTTAGTCAAATTTATTATTTTTATTTGAACAAATAAGTCTTCGATAAAAAATATGACGAAATAATGTATATGTTGTATTTTTATAAAGTTCAAAAATCTCTACGTAATAAAAATTTTTTGGAGACAAAAATATCGGATACAAAATTCTTTAAAGTCCTATTTGAATATATACTTTTTATTTTATATTCTTGTCTTCTCTTTTAGTAATATTCTTCCAAAATTCATAGTTGAATAAATAATTATAGAAGAATGTTAAGAGTCAATCAAAATTTATTATTTTTCATCATCAATCAAATTAAAAAAATTAAATTGATAATTGAATGATAAAAAAAATAATAAATTTTGATAATTCTTAATTTTTTTATAATTATATAATTATTTTTAATTATCAAATTCATATAAAAATAGTTACATGTAATCTGCTTTCATCTAATACAAATATATTTGATATTAATAGATTATGAACATATATAAATACTTAGGGTTTGGTGCATATATTTG
>NC_029788.2:132446479-132449885 GCF_000816755.2 Arachis ipaensis | reverse complement strand
AATGATAATATTTATTTTCACTATAAGAAAATTATCTATTTAACTACTTTATCTTAAAAAGTGTAACTAAAAATGAAAAAAAAAATATGATGCCTTTAACAAAAAATATATTATTTTTTTTCTTTAGCGTGAAATAGTTATTTGGTCATTGTCTATTCTCAAAGGCAACACTTTTAACGTTCAAGAATAGAGTGCGCTTTTCAAGTAATGATCTTCATAATCAAAAAATATGCTTCTTATCATTCATGTTTAAAGAATAAGCTACTCTTATTTTTGTTACTATATCACCTTAAAAACGTAGCAACAGTATTATACATATAGCTACTTTTTTAGTATCTGATTTTGATAGCTGATTTTATTAGTATCCAAGTATACTTAGCATAGTTGTTATATTATGCGCGCATGCATGGAATATGATATATGTAATACATCATTAGTCTTAACATAAATAAATTCTGATAATTTTTTAATATTTATATATTTTATTATTTTTTATATATGTGTTTTTAATTTAAAGATAATAGAAAGTAAGCTAAGCTTTTCTTCCTACTACTATTATTATTCCCTTTAATAGCGAAATCTGAATTTTCTTCAACAGTAATGGTTATTCTCTATACAACAGAGAAGAATTCAAAGGAATCATAACAAGATTCAATGCTTGTTTCTTTATGAAAATCGATAAGACTCTAAAATACATTGAATGTTTCTATAAACTTCATTATTATTGCTTTCAAATCAGAGGAATGCTCGTCCTTATTACATTAATCCACGCTACTTACTTACAAAACTAAGATAAATGAAACTTCTCGAGTGGAGATCATTGCTAATGACCAAGGCAACAGATAGAATCACTAGCTACTCCTTCTTGTTTTGATTCAGCCATAAATCAAGCTGCATATACCACCAATCCCACCAACCCTATCTGTGGTTATTTATAAATCACACACTCAGAGATAAAAGTTAAAGAAAAATTTATATGCAATACAAAGGCCTTGTGGAGGTTTAGAAATCCTTTTTCCTTTCAAAACCTTATTTAAAGTGGTAGTAGTTTCTTGAACAATTCCTAGATAAGCAAAGTAGTGAAAAGGGACTAAATATAAAAGTTTCACACACAAATTTTATTTATTGATGAGATTGTAAGGATTATATTACAAGCACACCAAACTCATATATAAAGGGAATTGCTCAACTGAAATTAAAAGAAGTGAAACGATTCAATAGAAAAGTATTCATTTAATTGTTTTCACGTGAAGTTAATAGTTGATTAAGAGGAGGAGGAGCTAGTAGAAAACAATCCCACAAGAGCAGGAAGAAGAGCAATTGGATGTCCTCCTCCAAGAATTAATGAAAACAATAGCTTGACTACCACTGTTGTGGCTGTCTTCGCCACCACCTTCGTTATCTCTGATCCTTTTGAATTTGATTTTCCTCCAACTTTTTTTACAACCTTCATATTATTCCCAGTAACATTATTGGTCTGCATTCTTGACACTACAGCTTTCTCTTGGGAGGAATCTTCCTCTTTGAGTTTCTCAAGAAACAAGTCCTTAAAACAAAAAACATGAAAGCAATCTCCATCGGAAGTTACATATGACCACCCTTTAACTTTGTTATCGTCCCCAAATTTCTTACGCTCACATAGGCGACACTTTTTCGGAACGTTTTGTTGCAATGTGAGTGTCTTTGTCGCGTGTGACTCTTCATAAGAAATGTTGTCTCTTAGCTTCGAACAACATGGATGCAAATCCAAGCCTGTGTCGTCGACATCTTTTGTAGCTTTGCGATGATACACAAACCCTTTCACTTCCATTCTACATGCATCACAATCCCTAGGACGCCCAAGAGGTTTCTCTAGGAACGCGAATACTTCTCCTTTGAAAAATGAATGACTTACGGGGTTTTCACGATGAAGAACAGCGCTTGCACATTCTTCATGGAGGACATAACCTCTGCAATTCTTTTCTTCACAACGGTAACTGCGTCCACACCCTCCTTCTTTACATCCATCGCAGCTATATGGCGCTCCGGGTGGCGTTGACATTAACGCGTGTTCATGGATGCCGGGAAGAACAATATGCTTCTCCTCTGCAATAAAATATATATTGAAATATAAATTAACAATTAAAATAAATTAAACTAGTGAAAACTCACCTGCAGTTCACTTCACTTGAAGTTGATATCTGAGAGTCGTTAGATAAAAATTTAGTCAAATCAGTCAAATCATCTAAGAACTCTCAGGTATCAACTTCACGTGAAATCGACTGCACCTAAGTTTCTACCATTAAACTATATATATTTATGGTAGAAATTCAGATGCAGTCGATTTCACGTGAAGTTGATAGGTGAGAGCCGTTAGATGATTTAACTGATTTGATTAAATTTTCATCTAACGGCTTCCAACTATTAATTTTACGTGAAGTTGACTGCACCTGAGTTTCTACCTATATTTATACATAAATACATTGACGACTGATTTTAGTAACTAATTTTGATGTAAAAATAATATTTTTAATTTATTAAATATGATAAAAACTCATATATAATTGTCTTCGTATAAAGTTGATAATTGAGAACTATTATATAATAATTTAGTAATTTTGTAATTTTGTTGAAAACAGAATTTTTTTTAACACTATATACAAATTAAATCCGTGTTATATATAATTATACATATACCATTTATAGAAGATCCACGGTGACTCGAAGAGGAAGAGCTATCCATCTGTGTAGAGTCAGAGTGAAAGAGGAAAGGACGGAATAGCTAGAGACAATGATAAAGAGAGAAATTAAAGTATAACTCGAGATAGAGCAAATGTGATTGTGCATTTGTGATATTGCTTGTGTCTATTTATAGAGGAAATGTGACTTAGGCAATAAAGAAAAGTATAAGTAAATAATTATTAATTTTATATTTTTTAAAAAATAAATTTTAAATAATTATTAATTAATAATATGTAATTCAAAAATATTTGTTTATTTGTTATTGGTGAGAACCTAACGAGATTATTGTTGGTAGCGATAAATGTAATTGCCTTGCCCGTCCTTCAAGTACAATAACAAATTAGAATTTCTCAATGCATGAAACTACGTGGAATTTCACGTAATTAGTAGGCCATACATGTAGTTTGACGAGGCAAATATAATATAATATAATATAATATATACACTAGAAATTTATGCACATTAGCATATACAGTGGCTGATGCATTTAAGGATATTAATTAATTAAGATTATAATAGTACAACGCTTAGCAACTATAAATAATTTAAACATCAATTTGAATTAATTTAGTAATTAATTTATTAATTTGCTTAAATAATCAACTTAAGAGAAATATTAGGAGACTAATAGATTTTATAATTTATAGTCATTAATTAACTATTATTATTATTTTTAGTAGTGTAA
>NC_029788.2:132436481-132446186 GCF_000816755.2 Arachis ipaensis | reverse complement strand
AACATATAATTATTTATTTTTTATTTATTGATTAAATATTAACCAAATTTTAATAAAAATACTGACCCAAAACTTATCTCTTAACTTAACGTTGAAAAATTTCATAGATATAAGTTATAACCTTTATAATTCTATATAACATCCACAATTGTGATGAAATTGTATAGTAATTTCTTGGCTTTGTTTTGGGAGAAATTTGAATGTGATGTGATGATAACAGGAGAAAAGATCAAGTTGTTTTGGGATGTGGTTGTGTTCATTATTATTGGGAGCGTAATTTTAAGAATAATACATGATTTTCTGAAATTTCTTAATTAATTGTTTATATAGATTGGCACATCTAGTGGAAAGAAGAGTGTTATATACACGCTTACGGTGTATTTGAAAAACAACATCGTACTTTATATAATAAATAGTTAAATATGAGTTTATCTAATGTGTATTCTAAAAGCACATGTTAAGATGATAAATTAAAAAATTATGCTACGATGATAAATTCATACGTATTGATACATTTAAAATATGGATAAATAGTAACAAGTCACGTGGAATTATTTTTTACGTCAGTATTTAATTTTTTCTTTTTTAAATATATATTATATCACCACTTTTACTAATATATCCCTTTAATTAAATAAAAAAAAATATTTTTTATTTAATTTTATAAAAAGTCTTAAACATCCTTACTTTATTTGATTAGACAAAAATATCTTTTTAAATCAATCAAATTTTAGAATTCAATTAATCCTAATTTTATAGTTTCAATTAATTTAAACAATAAAACAAAAACATATTAAAAAAATAAAAATCAATCGTTCTTCGTCTTCTCCAATTTCCCCAATCATTCATCCCCTCTGACGCAAAAGGAAACATATAAAAAAAATAAATCAAATGCGAACAAGCAGGACGGCGAACCGATGCCGTTGTCGGCGTTTAGAAGCACCTTGAAATCGAGTCCTTCTGATTCCGCCTCAAGCGGCTCTTTGATAGGCGGGAGCAAAGAGTTGCCGACGTAGGCCTTCTGGAAGGAGATGAACGAGAAGAAGGGCTCTAGGCCCCCGGTGACAGGGTTTGTGAAGATGTACAGCTTTCCAGAGTTGGGAGAGAAATTGAGGGCGTTGAGGGCGCAAGGTGGGGGATTAGTAATTATTGTTAGGGTTTTGCCGATTAGATATGAATGATAGTAGGAGAAGGCGAAGAACAGATTATTTTTTATTTTTTTTTATATGTTTTTCTTTGTTTCAGAGGGAGATGAATGATTAGGGAAATTGGAGAAGACGAAAAACAGATTGATTTTTGTTTTTTTTAATATGTTTTTGTTTTGTTGTTTAAATTAATTGAAACTATAAAATTAGGATTAATTGAATTCTAAAATTTGATTGATTTAAAATGGTATTTTTGTCTAATCAAATAAAGTAAGGATGTTTAAGACTTTTTATAAAATTAAATAAAAAATATATTTTTATTTTTATGATCATCACTTGGGCTGCGTTTGTTTACAGAGACAGGACACTAAGACATGAATAATAAGACACAAAATTGTATTTGGTAGAGAAGATATGGACATAGATAATGTGTCCAGAGATACTGAATTAGTGTATTTTGTGTTTATCATGACAGGAAGGACACAGAAATACTAATAAGGGACACAACTTATTTTTTTATTTTTTCTTTTATTATTCTTGTTAATTTTTTATAATTATATTTTTTATTGTTATATTTTTCATCTCAAATTTTTTGAATAAAAAAAATAAAAATAAATTGAATTTTCATAATTTGTTTTAGTTTATCACCAAACAAAATATAAGAACACAAAATTTTATGTCTCTGTTCATCAGTGTCTTATCCTATCCTATTTTTAATGTCTTGTCCTATCCTATTTTTATAAACAAACGCAGCAGCCTTGGGAGTAAACTATTCTTCCCAATGCCTCGTACATTATTTAGCCTTCGCCTAGGCTATTTTGTAAAATCATTTTTTTTCTAAATCTTATTAATCTCAATTTTTCTCTGCTAACCAAATATACATTATAACTTTAGAGCACAATAAACCATATCCGGGTGCATTTAGCTAGGTGCCATCACTACTTCAATATAATAAGCTAAGTGCAACAGTGCATGGTTGCTTTAATTTCCTCCATACAGAACCACAGACAATTCATCGTGATCACGAGTCTCACAGGCAGAGTAAATGTAACAGTAAAGACTTGTTTCTTGATTGAACTTCATCGTACAAATAATAAGCTTTGTTGAATATAAAAGAATATTTATAAATATTAAAAAAATTGAAATAATAAAAACGTAATATCTTATAATAAATATTCATACATACTAAATAATATTAATTAATCTAATTGATCTAATTATACCGTAACAATTGTGTTAAATATGATGTCGGAGACTCGGAGTAACATTACAGTGACGAAAACAGAAAGCGAAATGCAGCAAACTTTGAAAGAGCCCAAGTCAGTCTGGGTCTTTCACTCGTTTGATATGGCGATAAATATAGAGACAATAGAGTTAACGGCGTGTTGAACTATCAGTTCATTGCTCTTTCCTCGAAGTTTCGCATCTGCCCTGAATTCTTAGTTTCCAAGACAAACCTTTGAATATGAGGCTAACTATTTTGTTCATGGGAGTGGTGAAATGGTAGATATAATTCAATAGAGAAACTTTTGGGCGATCAACTTTATTTATTCTAAATTATCTTTAATAAATAAATGGTATTAATTTATGTAGGTGTAAAATTTTGATAAATATAAAAAGATTGGAGAGTCAGATTTCAAAAATAGGAGAATTATCCCACCCTAGTACCATCATATGCATTCACCAAGTACGTAGCTATAGCAAAATTTTTACAATAACTTATAAAAGAAATAATGAATTTAATTTTGATACACGGTTATAAAGTAACTTTACACGTGCATAAAATTATGTGATGTTATATCAGTAAAAATAATAATTTTTACATTGATCGCGTGAATGGTTATTCAAAAGAACAAATATAATTGCACGACTGTATAAAACGTTTTATACTTTACATCAAAATTAAACTCAGAAAACAATATACATATTCTTAATTATATTATAATATAGAAGCCCGATTCCAGTGACATTTTTGTGTTTCATATCCATTCATCATTTGAAGAGAGACAATCCAAGGTCTATTCGTGATTCAGCTATGAATGGAGCACATTTTATTTATTTAAAGTGGTAGTTTAATTTCTTGAACAATTTCTAGATTATTAGTAGTGTAGGAAAATGACTAAATATAAAAGTTCTTACGACGTAACCAAATTCACATGCAACTTTTATTTACTGATATTGTAAAGATTACAAAGCACACCAAACTCACATACAGGAAAAAATTTAGGGCATCAACTTTTTCAAAAGCATGTAATAGCAAGAAAAAGTGAGTTATTGGATGAAATCTCACACCAATCTTATACCATTAAAATCATCATTGATGATTATTTGATGGCTACAAATCACAAAAATTACTAACCCTAACACTCCTCATAAATTAAAGGGAAACACAATTTACTGCTCAAACGGAAAAGAAATAAACCACTCATCAATAGAAAAGTATTATTTAACCTCACTTTTACATCTTCGCCATCCTTGTAGCCCATCTTCTCCATCTCCTTCATCATCTTTGAATTTGAGCTTCCTCCATATTATTGGCTATAGTCCAATGTACCAAAGAGTAGGAAGCATAGAATTTCTAGAATGATGTTATTGTTAAGACTATTAATTTATGTATGACTGTATGTACATACTAGATTGCATGCCTGCACGCCAATATAAGGATCCGATCTTACAAGAATTAAAACAACGCCAACTTACTTACAGAAATAAATATATAAAATCAGCCATCAATATAGAATATATATTAAAAATAAATTAAATTATACATATTATACATATATGATAATTAATTTTAGTGATTGATTTTGATGTGTAACTAACATTTTTAATCTATTGTCTAATCGAAACAAAAGTGAAGGTAGGAAAAAAAAGTAGTAGGCCATCAAAAAGAAGAAAATCAATAATGAAATTAATTAATAGAAGAAGTAGCTAGGGCTTCCACTAGAGCAAGAACAAAAGAAACAGGATCTCCAAAAATAGCTGAAAATATTAGCTTCAGTACCACTGGTGCTATCTTTCCCACCATCTTCATTGAATTATTTGATCCTTCTCCAACTTTGACAACTTTCATATTATTACTCTCAACAACATTGCTCTGCATTTTTGACACTACAATCTTCTTTTCCGAGAAATAATCATCTCTGAGTTTCTCAAGAAACAATTCCTTAAAACAAGAAACATGATAACAATCTCCATCACAAGTTAAATATGACCACCCTTTAACTCTGCTATCGTCCCCAACTTTACGACTCTTACATCTAACACACTTTTTCGGAACATTTCGATGCAATCTCAGTGTCTTTGTTTCATCTAAATCTCTATAAGAAACGTTGTCTCTTAGCTTCAAACAACATGGATGCAAATCCAAGCCTGTGTCATCGGGGTGGCCGTTATCGTAGCGATGATACACAAACCCTAGCACGTCCATTCTACAAGCATCACAAACCCTAGGGTACCCAAGGGGTTTCTCTAGGAACCAGAATTTTTCTTCTTCGAAAAAAGAATGACTTACAGGGTTTTTACACTGAAGAACAGCGTCTGCACATTCTTCATGAAGGACATAACTGCAACCTTTGTTTTCACATCGGTAACTTCGTCCGAATCCCGCTTCTTTACATCCGTTGCAGCTATATGGTGCTCCGGCCGCCGCCGTCAACGTTAACGCGTGTCGATGGAGATGATTGGGAAGAACCAGCTTCCTAAATGAGACATTTTCGGAAGACGATGATCGATGAGTACTAATACACTGCGAAGCATGTCCGGAAAAGGATGAATGTTGAGTTGTTCTAATAGACTGCGTCATACTTAATGGTTTAGATGAACGATGTTCGGAAGAAATCATAGAAGATGGTGATTGTTGATGCCTAAACGAGTGTGAGGTAAGTGTGGAAGAGGAAGATTGTTGAGTTCTAATAGATTGCATCATATTTACTGGTTTGGATGAATCATGTTGAGAAGGGAACATAGAAGATGATGATTGTTGATGCCTTAACGACTGTGAGGTAAGTGTGGAATAGGAAGATTGTTGAGTAGTTCTAATAGACTGCCTCATACTTACTGGTTTAGATGAGCCATGTTCAGAAGAGAATGAATGTTGAGGCCTAATAGAAGAGGAGGGATGTTGAATCCTTTTTTTCCTGAGACTTTGTTGAAGTGTCGGTTTTGCACTGCTATCCATTAGTCTTTCTTCTCGGAACACACGTATATAGTGATGAATGAATGTAAAAGGAAACAGAGGCAGAGTCTAATTGGAGAGAGTAAATTAATTTGCAGTTTTGCTTTGTTGCTTATGGTCTATTTATGGCCAACTAATTCATATGTGCAGCGTGTAAGTTGTAACTCACGCAATATGAAATTGCCTTGTTAGAGCTTGTAAGTGAACAAATCACAATTTCTCAATGTGAACGTGGAGAAAAGAAAAGGGGAAGAAGCCATCTATTTTGACCAGAAAAATATTATAGATTAAACAAAAAATTCTACTCATCTCTCTTGGGACATGTTAATATTATGATATTCTCTTCTCTTTTATTTTATAAATGTACAGTTCTCCCCTTTCTAATTTAAAAAAATCTTATTTTTAATTTATTTTAAATTTTTTGTGTTAACTAATATTAATTTTATCTATTTTTTAAGAAAAAATAAATTATTTTTTGAAAAAATATCCATTAGCAAAAAAATTATTTTTTATCATTAAATTTTACTTACCAAAATATCCTTTAATAAATTATTTTTTATTGATTAAATTGTATTTTTTTAAAAATACAATTTAATTAATAAAAGAATAATTTATTAAATGATATTTTGGTAAGCAAAATGTAATGATAAAAAATAAAATTTTTGTTAATGGGTATTTTTTAAAAAAATAATTTATTTTTTTTAAAAAAATGAATAAAATTAACATTAGTTAATATAAAAGTTTAAAATAGATTAAAGAAGATGTTTTTTAAAAGTTAGAAGGAAAGAGAATATACATTTATTTATAAAATAGAGAGAAAGAAAATTTCATTTTAACATCTCACAAGAGAAAGGGAGGAAAATTTTCTCTACACTAAAAAATGCATGCTTGCATATACAGTGGCACTTGCATTTAAGTATATTAATTAAGATTATAATATAGTACAACGCTTAACGACCAAGAATAATTTATTATTTATGTTTGAATATCTTTATTTTCTATTTCTTGTATAATAAGAAATAATTATGACTGGACTTCAATTAATTAAACTAAATATAAGAAAAGGATAAAAAACAAAAGCAGTGGAGTTGTTAGTATATAGAAAAACGATGCGCTAGGGCAGCTGGTATATTAGTGGACAACCCACTCCATGACCAGAATAATAATTTAATCAAATTGACTTGACTTCGTTAATTTGTTAATGTATATGCTTTATTTAAATTTGATGATAATTGCTCTAAAATATAATTGAAAAAGGTTAATAAGTTATTAAAAATATTAATTTCGTATCAAGAAATATTAAAAAGCTAACAAAATGTATTATTTTTTTGTTAGAATTAGTCAGTAATATAAAGTGTAAGTTAAAAATATATTATTATATTAGATAATTATACTAAAAAAATTAAATTAAAAAATAAAAATATTGGCCAAACTAAATTAAATTAACTTGAAATAAAATAGGATGGTTACTTTTGAATGGGCTAGGATTAAATTAACAAATTAAAAGTCTCTCCAATATATCAGAATATTCTATAAGAAAATTGTTAGGTAATTGATATTTTTTATTATTTTCATTTTTTATTTCTAATAAAAGTGTTTGCTCTCTAGTATTTTATACTCTGATTTTAGTTAGAGGATACAGACTCTAGCAATAGAGTTAACCCATGAAAAATTAAGTGATGAATAGTTTATAAGCGATTTTAAAACTAGAACACAAATTTCTGGAGTATGCGAAACCTTTTATATATATAGAAATAAATAAGTATTTATTATATAGTCTCTTGTGAAATTAGTATACATAAGTTGTAATAAATTCTATCCAATCTCACAGACCAACCTCTCGATATATTACTCATAGCAGCTTATAACTATTAAATTATTCTTCCTATTTTATATGATCAATAAAAGAAAAGTATTGGAAATTTAGAATATAATTTCCATTATTAGTTTATTACACATGTGAAATAATTAATTAAAATGAAAAGATCAGAATAATAATATGTGAGGTAAATAAGATTACTTTGGCCAAGTCGGGTTTCAGTTACATGATCAGAAGCTGATGGTTTAGTGGTTAAGAGAAGGGGGTTGAATCTTAGTCTCCCTTTTTTGCTTAGTAACACTTGCTGATCTTTGAGATGATTTTAGGAGACTTTTTAATTTTTGTCTCGTCCCTAGCCACGAGACTTTTATTTTTATCTCGTCACTTGGCACGAGACTTTTCTTTTTGTCTCGTCACTTGGCACGAGATATTTTTCAATTTGACCTCTTGTGCAATAGAAACAGAATTGAGGTATAGAAGAGAGAAAGTTACACCCAGATATATCCTGGTTCAGCTGCTAAGTGCAGTGCAGCCTACATCCAGTCTCCATCACAATCATGATGGAATTTCATTATAATCTTCTTGATTACAAACTGTAAAGTGCTAACCCAACTTACAAGGGGATTCCCACAAAATCATGAAACACAACATAGATGAACAAAGGAACTCTAAGACATCTATGACTTTTTCTTTTAATTTTGCACTCTCTGCCTTTTTCCGCTCTATGACTTTTTTTCATACAAACCTCACTGTTTGCCTTTTCCAATGAGACTCAAGACATGACAAAATTAAACATAAAAATACTAAACAGAATACATTGAAGGAGAAAAAAATCTATAAAGTTAGGTAGCTCTGAGAATCCTGTGCCTTGCACTCTTACTGCTTACTTCTAACTCCTTGCTCCAAACAGTGGTTGTTCACTCTTTTTATAGAAGAGGGAAGCCTCCACACTTGAAGTCAAAACCCAAGCTTAACTTCTTTTCCTTCGCACATAACCGGTTCGGCCACATAGAGAGAGAAGAGATAACCATGCAATAGCCAACATGCAATTACCTCTAGTCCTTCCTTGGTCATCACTCTTCATCAATCCGAGCTCTCCATCCTTGGCTTGCTCTCCAAGATGGATTTCTGGCCATTGATGTTTCATGATGATGATGGCTTTATCTGCTTTAATCTCTGCCTCTTCCATCACTTCGCCACTCTAGCTACTTCCTGTGGTGGTTAAGCAGAATCAAAGACAAGCCATGCCTCCAAGAATCTCACCTTGCTGGCCGAATCTTCTTCTTCCTTTTTGAGCATGAAGAGCTCAAGATTACTTCACCAAATCTAACCATATTTGGTGAGAATCTCAGCCACAGCACACTTTTATTTTGTTATGTTTTCTTGCCATCATTGTGATGGTCTTTAGGTGTGCTCTTCCTTCATTTCGGTAGCTCAGTTTTGCTTCCATGGCATCCACTGTTTTCTGGTTAATGACCGAAAGAGAGAAAGAGATGAGAGAGAAGAAATAATCTTGGAAGAAAAGCAATTTAATGAGATAAACAAAATTAATTGAGAGAAGGTTGCTTTTACTTCCCTTAGGTGGAGTAGCGTGAATCATAATAATTCTCATCAAATCAAAGTCAAGTTCTCTCATGTTCCCAATGCTAGCAAATTAAATTTGAAGTCCATCCCTTAACAAGAAATGAAATCCGTTGGAAAGCATGGAGCCAATTTGCTTTCTTTCATTATGTATCGGACCAAGCATTGGATCTTTGGTTTGGTATGGGTTTAATGTTGAAGTTTACTAAAAACTGGCCCATTTATTTCAGCTATGAGGTCCGATGGAAGGCATAGGGCAAATGATAACATTTGCTTTCCTGATGGATTTTTGGATCAAGCATTGGATTGCTAAGCATGGAACATAATTGGGCTTTGGAGCAATGAGATTCATTCTGGCCCAATTGATAAAACCTTTTTTAGCCAACAATCATATAACAAGAATTACACAAGGCTGAATTTAATTTTTATTGGGCTTGGGATTTCTCTTTCTATTTCGGCCCAAATAAAAAAACCTACATCACAAAATTATTAATTAACATATGTTAAATAAAAATCAAATTAATAATTTTGTAATTAATAATATTTGTTCATCATCAAAATTAAATTAGAGTTTTCCAAACTCATCAGAAGCAGACATAGAAGATGAGGATGGTCGACTCTGTTGAACCATGGTAGTTAGTTCAGACGAAGTTTATATATATATATATGCTATTTGTATACTAAAATCAGTCACTAAAATAGCCACTAATATATTTGTATATAAATTATATGTATAGTTTAATTTATTTTCAATGTATATCTATACTTTAACATTTATTTTATACTGATAGCTAATTTTAGTGGCTGATTTTAATGTACACCTAACATAACCCATATATATAAGGTACAAAATGAGAGAAACAGTATGAACCGTGTTGTTGCCTTTGTTTTATATTCAAAGTAGGGACATACAACAATTAAAAAATGTTATTATATATTGAAATGCACAATAATTAATTAAGAGAAAATTTAGTAGCTCACTA
>NC_029788.2:132433816-132436468 GCF_000816755.2 Arachis ipaensis | reverse complement strand
GGTGTTGAATTAAATTTATGTCAATATTTTAATTTAGGGAGTAGATATATACGATTTTTTTAAAAAAAGAGTAGATTCGATCCGAAAATTAATTAGTGTTAGCGTCGAAGCAAATTGCATCGAATCACTGATGATCAATTATAATAAATAAAAGAAAATACATAAAATAAATAAAAGTGTAAAATTGAAATAGAAAGCAAACAAAAAAATAATAAAAAATGAATTAAAATAAAAAATTTAATTATAAAATTTGATATAATACAAAAATTTAATTAAAAAATATATAAAGCTAAGATTGAATTAAAAATTCAGTGTCTGATAAAGTAATTAAACCATATTCTTATAAGAATTGAATTACAATCACACACCAAACTCACATTATTCAAAGATAAATAGAAATACAATCTATTGGCTAGCTGAAACAAAAGTGAAATCCCCAGTAGAAAAAGAAAAGTAGGCCATGAAAAAGAAGACAAACAATAATGAAACTACTTAATTATTAAAAGCGGCGGTAACTGTGCCTTCCACTAGAGCAAGAACAAAAGAAACAGGATCTCCAAAAAGAGCTGAAAATATTATCTTGAGTACCAATGTTGCTATCTTGAAAATATTATCTTTGGAAGTTGATGGTCCTCTAACTTTGGCAACTTTCTTATTATTCTCAACAGTATTGGTCTGCATTTTCTTTTCCGGGAAATAATTACTCAAACTCTCAAGAAACAGTTCCTTAAAACAAGAAACATGATAGCAATAATCTCCATCGGAAGTTGAATATGACCACCCTTTAACTTTGATATCATCCCCAACTTTTTTACGCTTACATTGAACACAGTTTTCCGGAACATCTCGTTTCAATGTGAGTGTCTTTGTTGCACCTGAATCTTCATAAGAAATCTCGCGACTTAGGTTCAAACAACATGGATGCAAATCCAAGCCTGTGTCCTTTTTTCTAGCTTCGCTATGATACACAAAGCCTCGCACGTCCATTCTACAAGCATTACAAACCCTAGGCTTCCCATGGACTTTATCTCGGAACTCGAATTCTTGTCCTTCGAAAAATGGATGACTTTTCTTGTCTTGACGATGAAGAACAGCGTTTGCACATTCTTCATGTAGGACATAACCTTTACTGCAATTTTTTTCTTCACAACGGTAACTGCGTCCACACCCTCGTTCTTTACATCCATCGCAGCGATATGGTGCTCCGGCTGGCGTTGGCTTTAACTCGTGTACATGGATATCGGAAAGAAGAATCGGCTGCTTCTCATCAATTCCGGTGTGCACTACAAGAAGGATACTTAAATGTTAAGAGGGAATAGTATAAGGGTATTAATATTCAAATATTTAATAAAAAATGGAAAAGTCTAGTGCCATCAATTTTATTGAATTTTGGCCAGCATGTAATTAGCAGACACTAATTTCACACTATTAAATCATTATTGATGGCTACCAATCACAAAAGTTACTGGTCCCTTAGCATTGCTATTATTGTAGCTTAAAATTAGTTATCAGGTAATATATAAAAAGAGAGCATGTGAATATAGTACCTTTGACGGGTTGATCTTGGATATGCACGCTGAATATCAATGCTTCATCATGATCTTCTCGAGCTACCAAATCAAAGAAATTCTCAAGCGATGGAAAAGGTGTCTGTTTCTTTATCAGTGATCTTGTTTTATCGAAGGTGGCATTCAAACCCTCAAGGAACCTCTTGGCTCTTTCTTGCTCCCTCTTGCTCTTGTCATTGTTCACATCGAGCATGTCATATTCCATCCAAAGCGCATCGAACTTGATCTTATATTCCATCAGAGTTCGTCTTTCTTGTCTGAGGGATTTGATTTCTTCCTTAATATCTGAGATTATGGACTGATGATCATGGTGGGAGAAAAATTTCATCAAAGCTTTCCACAGGCCAACTTCATTATTGGACGAATCTTCCGCAATAATAATTTTTATCTTCTCCGAGATGGAATCGAGGATCCATGACAGAACATGCTCTTTGCGATCCTCCCATTCTCTATAGATTTTTGGTTCGTTCATCATCACCTCTTTATCGGTGCCATGCACAAACCACAGCATCTTTCTACTTTCGAGCTCCAAGTTCATCGCTTGGCGCCACCCTTGGTAATTGTCGCGTGAATCCAGAACCAATTCAGCAGGTTGATCTAACCTGAATTCATCACGATGATGACGCACAGAGTGAAGGTAATTGTAACGGTAATAGGTAGCTACTTGATGGTTAATATTTGAAGCCATGGAAGGGAAACAGATATCAATAGCTAGTAGTGAAGAAAATGTAGGTATATTAGCAAAGTTTGAATGTTTCAATTTGGTAATGAGTTGATTGATTCTGTTGTTTATATAATCACGTCCACGCCTTCGTTTCTCTTATGTCCGCGTTACACCCAATGAAAAAAATATATATTAATTGAATAAAGAGACCTTCAATTGACTTGCATAATCCTTCAGACATAATAATCCAAATTTATTTTATTTATTCAATCATACTTGTTTTTAATCGCCAGATGATTTCACAAATTTAAATAAATTATTATTTAACAATTTTTTACTATAAACTTAACTAATACGCGTTCTATTAATAATCTCATAAAAGATATATTAACTTATTCCATTTATGCATACAAAGTACAC
>NC_029788.2:132422820-132433791 GCF_000816755.2 Arachis ipaensis | reverse complement strand
CAGAAAATACTCAATTTTTTTTCTCTCCTAAATTTGAAGAGAAAGATTAAGAAGATACTTTTATGTATGGAGACTCCAAATTTTTATTCTTTAATTAAAAGAAAAAAAAAACGCAAAGAAGGGGAGAAAATAATGAAAAATAAAATAAAATTTTATATGAAAAAAGAATAGGTTTAATAAAGATATATCAAAAGAATAGGAGTAATAATAAAACGCGTGATTCTTATAAGATAAAACTATTGATTTTGTACCTCTGGAGCTTGTACTTGTTCTCCAGATTATCGATTTTGTTCTTGAACTGTTGTTATGTAGGACATTTTGTTAATTATTTAATTTTGACCTTACTGTGAGACTAAATTGATGCTAAATGAAACTTTTTTGGATTCAAATAGAACACTTTAAACCTTAAGGACCAAAACAGAATTACACCCAAACATAGGGGACCAATTTAGTACTTTACCCTTAATTAAAAGAAGTAACTAGGGCTTCCACTAGAGCAAGAACAAAAGAAACAGGATCTCCAAAAATAGCTGAAAATATTAACTTGACTACCACTGGTGCTATCTTTACCACTACTATCTTAGCTAGTGATGAAGATCCTTTTGAATTATTTGATGATCCTCCTCCAACTTTCACAACTTTCATATTACTCTCAACAACATTGCTCTGCATTTTTGACACTACAATCTTCTTTTCCGAGAAATAGTCATCTCTGATTTTCTCAAGAAACAATTCCTTAAAACAAGAAACATGAAAGCAATCTCCATCGGAAGTTAAATATGACCACCCTTTAACTTTGCTATCGTCCCCAACTTTACGACTCTTGCATTTGACACACTTTTTCTCAACATTTCTTCGCAATGTGAGTGTCTTTGTTGCATTTGAATCGTTATAAGAAATCTTGTATCTTAGCTTCAAACAACATGGATGCAAATCCAAGCCTGTGTCGTAGACATCTTTTGTAGCTTTGCGATGATACACAAAGCCTCGCACGTCCATTCTACAAGCATCACAAACTCTAGGATACCCAAGGGGTTTCTCTAGGAACCAGAATTCTTGTCCTTCGAAAAATGAATGACTTACGTGGTTTTTACGGTGAAGAACAGCGTTTGCACATTCTTCATGGAGGACATACCTGCAACCTTTGTTTTCACATCGGTAACTTCGTCCAAACCCTTGTTCCTTACATCCACTGCATCTAAATGGCTCTCTGGCGGCTGACATCATCGTTAAAGCATGTTCATGGAAACGGTCGGGAAGAACAATCTGGTTCTTCTTAATTCCCGTGTCTTCTGTTATGCAGTACAAGGGTAGTAGTTAAATAATCAAATCGGGAAAAAGTCAGGTGTAGTTGACTTCACGTGAAGTTGATACTTGAGAGCCATTAAATGATTTAACTGATTTGACTAAATTTTCATCTAACGGCTCTCAGTATCAACTTCACATAAAGTCGATTTCACCTTCACCTTATTTTTTATCATAATTTATACTTATATTTATCATATTTTATATATATAAATTAATCAAATTTATTTATTAAAAATAATTTAATATTTGTACTCATTCAATTAAAAAAAAAATTAAGTAATGTTAAAATAAATATTGATTACCTAATATTTTTCTAACGGTATATCTTTATTTAAATATTTTCCAATACTATATACAAATTAAATTCATGTTATAATTATTGTACATACTTTTTATAGAAGAGGATGAGCTTTGGCTCCCTTGTAGCACTGAACTGTATGATCTACTAAGTCTTGATGAATTTTGATTTTCATGATATCTTGAACTATATTGACCCTCCTGATGCCTCATGGATGAATATTGACTCTCATGGTGCCTTGATGAATGTTGACTCTCATGGCATCTAGAACCACCTGTTCTCGATGAATGTTGACTTGAATATTGACTCTCATGGTATCTCGAACTATCAGGTCTTGATGAATGTTGACTTTCATGATACCTGGAAGCACTAGATCTTGATGAATGTTGACTCTCATGATGCTTTGAACCATTAGATCTTGAAGAATGTTGAGTCACATGGTGCCTGGAACTATCAGATCTTGATGAATGTTGACTCTCATGATGCTTTGAACCATTAGATCTTGATGAGGAATGTTGAGTATCATGATGCTTTGAATGAGTAGATTTTGATGAAGGTTGTCTGTCGTGGTATCTGGAATTATCATGATGCCTGGAATCAGTAGAGGAACGTCGACTCTCGTGGTGCCTCGAACCTGACTCATGAGCTTTGCTAGCCATAACTCTTCTCGGACTAGAAAGATAGAGAGAGAAAGTATAATTGGAGATATAGCAAATGTGATTCTGCATTTGTGCCATTACTTGTGTCTATTATTTATAGGCAACAATCCAGGGTAAACCGTGTACTATACTATTATATTTGTTGTAACTCACGCAACATGTAATTGCCTTGCTAGTGCTTCAGGTACTAAAAAAGTAATAACAAATTAGAATGGAAAAGTCCAGAGGACTAACAATTTTATTAAATTTTGTCCAGCATGTAATTAGCAGAGAAATATGAGTCATTAAATAAAATTTCACACCAATTTTACATCATTAAATTATTATTGATGACTATTTGATGACTACTAATTACAAAAGTTGCTGGTCCTAGCACTCCTCTATTTCATACTGCCTTCTTTGTAAGAAGTAGCTCGAAAGTATATATAGAATAACAATTTAATTCCACAAAGATAATTACTAGAATATCTCGTTAGAAATTAGTGAGTGGTGACCACATTCAACTCATCTTTTTAATTATTAAATTAAGGATTAAGTACGATTTTGGTTCCTAAGGTAAAGATTGAAAATTTATTTTGTTTTTGGCCTTTTTTCATTGCAAAATAGTACCAAAGATTTAATTTAGTTTTAAAATCGTCATTTTTATTAAATTTTTAATTTTTATTACTAGTTTATCCTTAATAAAAAATTAAAATAAATAAAAAATAGAAAGAAAACGCGTAAAGGGAAAAGGGGAAGGGGAAACACGTTAAGGGAGAAGGGGGTTCAAGGAAGAAGAGGGGGAAGGGTCCTCGCCGCCGCTGCTCCTCATCGTTGGTCTTCGTCGTCGCCGCTGGATTTTACTGTCAGATCTTGCTGCTGCTCCTCTTCTTGGCTCGACGTTGACGCCAGCAGATCCGCGAGGGTGGACGTCGCGCGCCACTCCCAGTTTCTGCTCCTCCTCCTTGTTCGGTCGCTGGTCGTCGCTGCTCCTCGCCGGTTTCTGGTTTCTTCTAGTTCTGCTGCTTCTGATTATCAATTCTTCTAGTTTTTTCTATTTTTTTATGATTCCATTATCCATTAAGTTAATAGTCAAAATCGTCCCTGAAATATACCCCGATCTCCATTTTAGTTCTCAAAAGACAAAATTAATCAAAATCGTCTCCGAAAGATACACGACTTGGTCACATTAGTCCTTCCGTCAGTTGGATGATGACGTGTCACATTAAGGAGAGAGATAATTTTATTGAAAAAAATTTTAAGAAGAAAAGATACAATTATTAATTTTTTGTTTGTCAATTACATTTTTATTAAAATTAGTAGTATAAAAAAATATTTCAAATTTAATATTATCAAAAAAAATTAAAAAATTATATAAGGACTAATTTAATTAATTTTTAAAATTTTAGGAATGAAAATGACTTACGTCTGAACTTTCAATAACTATTTTGATTATAAATAACTTTTTTATATGTCAAGTGACACGTGGCATTAACCTACCACATTATCATACCACGTGGCACTTAACGTGACACGTCATTATCCAACTGACGGAAGGACTAACGTGACCAAATCGTGTATCTTTTAGGGATGATTTTGATTAATTTTATCTTTCGAGGATCAAAATGGAGATCGGGATATCTTTTAGGGACGATTTTGACTATTAACTCTTTATCCATTACTTTTTTTGAGTTCTGAATTTTTTATTTTTGTTTTTCTGAGTTCTGGGTTCTAAGTCTTGATGATAATGATGATTTTCTGAATTCTGTGTTCTTGTTGTTTTTCTGACTCCATTATTCATTGTTGTTGTTGTTCTTTGCTTCTGGTGGTTGTTTCATTGGTGTTGCTCTCTGTTCTGCTTTTGTTTTGCTTCAACTTGATTTTGGGGAAGAAGGGGAAGGGTATTTTCGTCTTAAAGATGATTTTAAAATTAAGTTAAACATTTGGGCTCATTTTGTAGCGAAAAAAGGTCGGAGACAAAATAAATTTTCAGCCTCTACCTTAAAGACCAAAATCGTATTTAACCCTTAAATTAATGTTATGTGTTGGTAGCTAAGGTCTTTTTATTACTAAGAAAGCTACCTATAGCTAAATATTATAGGCTATTTTTTTTTTATATGGAAAAAGATTGTGTGTAATTTATCATTATGGATAATTGGTGTGTTTTTTTATATATGGATTAATTTATTTTTTTTAATTTTAAGTAACAAATCGGACCCTCAAATTTTGAGAAGTAAAAAAATCTGAGGATTAAATTTCATAGTGTTACAAATTTGAGGGTCAGATTTATATATTTAAAAAAATTTAAAATAAAAAACTCAAATCTAACCCTTAAATTTATATTTAAAAAAAATTTAAAAACCACAAATCTAACCCTTAAATTTGTGGTATCAACAAAAATAATTAAAACACCACAAATCTAACTTTTAGATTTGTGGTATCCATACAAATCAAAAACACACAAATTTTCACCTTATTAAAAATTACCACTATCACCCCATATTAAAAATACAAAACAAAATATTATACTCGTAGCAATAATTTTTTTTCTATGGTTTATTTCACAATCTTACAAGTTAAATACTAATTCGTCATAATTTAAAATTTCATTTAACTTCAAAAATTTATTATTGACTAATAAAATATTATATACACAAAGTGAAATTCAAATTTTCAATACTTATTTAAGTAAATAAAAAAATTAATCACTAAACTCACCCAAGTTAATTATATTAGACATTAGTAGCAATAATAATCAACGGGTAACTACACGTAATCACTTTTCACCTAATTCTTGTTGTATTTTGGGTTATTGTTTTTGTTTCAAATTTAGCCTCAGCTAGACAAAAATTGAGAAACTATAATTGTATGATTAGAGGTAAATTCATTTTAATATAATTTTAATTTATTTATATACACATATTTATTAATAAAAGATTCTTACGAAAAATATAATATTAGAATTTCATTTGACATTAAGAGCATAAAAAATTGAAACAAAAAGAAAAAAGGCATAGGAACAAGAACTTGAATATCTACAACCATGAAAGGCTAAATTTTTTTGTAAGCCCCCAAAATTGCTTTTTTCATCAATGCATGCTATGTACCTAATTTCTACTTAACACTTAAATCTATTAACTAACGGACAATGCTAGTTAGACAAAAAAAATAGTCAAAACTTGTCTTATTTAGCATTAATTAATTATCGCAACAATTAATGAATGCTAAATAAAGCAAGTTATGACTGTTTTTGGCTGATTTTTTTTTGTTACCAAACATTTCCGTTAACTAAAAACCAAAAATATAAGGCATTACATACTTCAGAAGCAGCTTCAGCATGCAGAAAACATTACTTGATCCACACCTTATACATCTTAACAATCACAGTTAAAAGCAAAAAAGAAATGAACCTCATTACCATAGATGCTGCATGCATCAGCATGTAGAAAACATAAGGAGGCTAAAATAGATGCATGCAAAACATTTTTGTCTCCAATTCTTATTACTTGATCCACATCTTATAATCTTAACAGTCACACTATTATTGGATCAAAAATGCTCCTAAGCTTATGAAGACAGTTCTCAAAATCAGCAGTTTCAACCTTCTGCTGGTTACTATCAAGAAGCTCTCTAGCCTCTCCAATTGCAGCCTCTATAATCTTCTTCTGTGATGATTTAATCTTCGAACTAACCTTAGCATCTTCCATAAAAGCACTCATCTTGTACACATATTCCTCCAAAGCAATCTTAGCCTCAACCTTTTCCTTAAACTTCTCATCATCATCCTTATACATCTCAGCTTCTTGAATCATTCTCTTGATTTCTTGTGCTGTAAGTCTCCCTTTCTCATTCACTATAGTAATCTCTTTCTTCTTCCCTGTCTTTGATTCCTCAGCATACACTTTTAGAACACCATTCTCATCCAAATCAAAGCACACTTTTATAGGGTGGCGTCGCGGAGAAGGATCAAGATCAGATAAACAAAACAATCCCAGCAAGTTGTTGTCACTAGCCCTTGTTCTCTCCCCTTCATAAACAGCTATCTTCGCCGTGGATTGGTTATCTTCGAAAGTACCAAAGAGTTTGTCATGCTTAGTAGGAATCATAGAATTTCTTGGAATAAATACACACATTATGTCTCCTTTTATTGAAATACCAAGAGAAAGAGGAGTCACATCTAACAGAACCAAATCCAGTGCAATGTTTAAGTTTTCAGCCAATAAAGCAGCTTGAACCGCAGCACCATAAGCAACTGCTTCATCCGGGTTAATGCTCTTGCAAAGATCTTTTCCTAGAAAGAAATCTTGCAAAAGATTCTGCAGTTTAGGAATCCTTGAAGATCCACCAACAAGAACAACATCATGAACACTGTTCTTGTCTACTTTAGCATCAGCAAGACACTTCTCAACAGTGTCCATACACTTCACAAATAAGTCCTTGTTGAGTTCCTCAAACTTTGAACGAGTCATCAATGAGCAAAAATCAATGCCTTGGAACAAAGAATCAACCTCAATTGTTGTTTCTTTAACAAATGAAAGATTCATTTTAGCCCTCTCACATGCAGTTCTTAACCTCCTAAGAGACCTTGGATTCTCACTAATGTCAACTTTGTTCTTCTTATTGAAGTCTTTCACAAAGAAATCTATCATTCTGTTATCAAAATCTTCCCCTCCGAGATGAGTGTCTCCGGTGGTAGCCTTAACTTCATAGACATCATCTTTAATGGTAACAAGAGACACATCAAAAGTACCACCACCAAGATCAAAGACGAAAACATTTCGCTCTCCGGAACAGTTTCCTCTCTTCTGAAGGCCATAGGCAAGAGCTGCAGCAGTAGGCTCATTGATGATCTTCATGACATTGAGGCCGGCAATGGCGCCGGCATCTTGTGTAGCTTTTCGCTGAGAGTCATTGAAATAAGCAGGGACAGTAATCACAGCATTCTTCACAGGTGATTCAAGAAAAGCCTCTGCAATCTCCTTCATCTTTGTTAGGATCATAGATGAGATTTCTTCAGCAGCAAGAAGCTTTTCTTCACCTTTGTATTCAACAGAAATCATGGGCTTGTCATTAACACCAGCTACAACTTTGAATGGCCAGAGATTCAAATCAGCTTGAATAATGGAATCACTGAATTTCCTACCAATCAACCTCTTAGCATCTACCAAACAAAAAAATGAATAGTTACCACATGAACAATTTGTGTTATGCTACAAAATTGACAAACATAAAGAAAAAGATATGTTTATTTATACTTATATATGAATACATTATTACCAAAGATAGTGTTTTTTGGGTTGAATGGTGCCTGATTTTTGGCAGCATCACCAACCAATCTGTGTGAGTCAGTGAAAGCAACACAAGAAGGTGTGGTTCTGTTGCCTTGTTCATTATGAATGATCTTGGCACCACCATTTTTATCATCCCATACAGCAACACACGAGTACTTTGTACCAAGATCGATCCCTATTGCATGTCCAACATGTTTTGAGGCCATTCTCTATAGTAATGTGATTTTGGATTATGTCAAATCTGATTAGAACTTGGAACTCCAAAATGTGTAGATTTAAATATTCCAAAAGATTTGAGTTTTAAGTTAATGTATCTTGATGCCATAAAATGAATTTATTAGATTTCCTTCTTTCAAAGGTGAGCGTTTAGAATGCAGAGATTTTTTGGCTTTATTCAAGGTTGTGATGATTTTCATTCATTAATGTTTGGTTAATTACTGTTTCGTGACTTTAAGCATGACCCTTGATATTAGTATAATACATTAATAATAACTAATTCATTTTATGGTTTCAAGGAACATAAATAAACTTTTATTAGTATATCTTTCTTTCTCTCTCTATATATATGTACACACTCAGAAGCTGTTCATATTCATATTTAATTTATACACAGTTTTTCACAAAGAGAATTGAATTATGGCAACAAAACATAAGGGTCGTGCAATAGGAATCGATCTTGGAACTACATACTCCTGTGTTGCTGCATGGGAAGAGCAAAATGGTCGTGCAGAGATTATTGTGAATGATCAAGGCAACAGAACCACACCTTCTTTTGTTGCCTTCACTGATACTCAAAGGTTGATTGGTGATGCTGCTAAAAATCAAGCTGCTGCCAACCCCTCCAACACAATCTTTGGTAACATCTTTAGTTTCATCTCACTCACCTTCATGTTAATTTCATGGATTAATTGCATAATGCTTTGTACCATACGATGATTGTAGATATATAGTACAAATCTTTGTACTGCTTTTTCTCTCTTTGATTGCACCAACAACTAATCCTACGGCCAAACTTAAGTTAGTTAAGTTGAAGTTAGTTGCCTTTGTTGTGAAGCGTTTATTGTTAGTTACTACATTCATCTAACAATATTATGGTAGTTTGGTTCCTTACTTCAACTACATTGAACAAAGAAAACATGAAAAATATCACAGCTTTCTGTCTTTCAACCTATAATGAAGTTATTTTACTCTTTTGTAGATGCTAAAAGGTTGATTGGCAGAAAATTCAAAGACCCCACAATTGAGAATGATCTTAAGTTGTGGCCTTTTAAGGTTGTATCTGGTGCTGATGACAAACCAATGATTATGGTTACCTACAAAAGAAAAGAAAAGTGTCTTGCTGCTGAAGAAATCTCATCTATGATCCTCACAAAGATGAAGGAGATTGCAGAGGCCTATTTGGAGTCTTCTGTGAACAATGCAGTGATTACAGTCCCTGCCTATTTCAATGACTCGCAGCGAAAAGCCACCAAAGATGCCGGCATCATTGCCGGCCTTAATGTCATCAGAATCATCAATGAACCAACAGCAGCAGCTCTTGCATATGGCCTTCAAAAGAGAGCTAACTGTTCCGAAAAGCGAAATATTTTCGTATTTGATCTTGGAGGTGGTACCTTTGATGTGTCTCTAGTCACAATTGAAGGTGATAACTTTGAAGTTAAGGCCACTGCCGGAGACACTCATCTTGGAGGGGAGGATTTTGATAACAGAATGGTGAGTCACTCGGTACAAGAGTTCCAAAGAAAGAACAAAGTTGACATTACAGGGAATCCCAAATCATTGAGGAGGTTGAGAAACCAATGCGAGAAAGCAAAAAGGACACTTTCACATACTAATGAGACTATAATTGAGATAGATGCTTTATTTCAAGGCATTGATTTTCGTTTATCAATGACTCGTGTGAAGTTTGAGGAACTCAACAAAGACTTGTTTGAGAAGTGCATGGAGATTGCTCAGAAGTGTCTTGATGATGCCAAGATGGCCAAGAGTGATGTACATGATGTTGTCCTTGTTGGTGGATCTTCAAGAATTCCAAAAGTGCAGAGTTTATTGCAGGGTTTCTTTGAGGGAAAGGATCTTTGCAATAGTATCAACCCGGATGAAGCAGTTGCTTATGGTGCTGCAGTTCAAGCTGCATTGTTGAGTGAAGAATATAGCATTGTCCCAAACTTGGTTCTGGTGGATGTCACTCCTCTGTCTCTTGGCATAGCCACAAAAGGAGATTTAATGAGTGTAGTGATCCCCAAGAATACTGTAATTCCTGTAAAGATGGGTGCTGTTTTTGCCACAATTGAAGATAATCAATCCACTGCTTCATTCCCTGTGTATGAAGGAGAAAGGACAAAAGCCAAGGAAAATAATTTGCTTGGTAAGTTTAAGCTTTCGGGGCTTCCACTTGCTCCTCGAGGTTATCCTATGAATGTTAGCTTTGAACTTGATTTTGATGGTATCTTAAAGGTTAGTGCTGAGGATGAAACAACTGGTTCCAAGAATGGAATCACCATTACTAATGAGAAGGGAAGACTCTCAAGTGCTGAAATTAAGAGAATGATTGAGGAAGCTGCATTGTTCAGGGAAGAGGATAAGAAGTTCAAGAAGATGGTGGAAGCAAAGAATGCTTTGGATGAATATATTTACAGGATGGAGAAAGCTATGAAGGATTCTGATGTAAGCTCGAAGGTTTCGCCTTCTGAAAAGCAGAGAATCATGGCTTCATTAAGAGAGGGAAAAAGATTGCTCCGGAGTGAGGAGCAGCACACTGAAGCTTCTGTGTTTGAGGACTTCATTAAGAAGTTACAGAAGATTTGTCAAGTGATAGTGATCAACAAGGTCCGTGAATACAGTGATGAAGATAGTGATTCTGATGATTGTTACTAAGAAAGTTCAGATTGATCATGTAACTTTTGTTCTGATTCTGTTTTGTGTTGCCTCTTTGATAGTAAAAGGGAAGGTTCTGTTTTGTACTTTAGTTAATAGTTTAAGAATCTAAGACATGATATTGTTTAATGAATATGAAATGAAGAGTGCTATCCTATTGTGCAATTCACCAAAACCGTTATTGATCTTATTTTTGTAGCTCAAATATTCCAATTTATAATGATTAAATTCCAATTTAAATAAGGATTACCAAGATAATACAGAGACACAGTACTTTGCTCAGATGTGGAGTTTGCATTCCAACACTTGGAGCATATTTGGTGCCCTTAATTAGTTAGAAAAGATTCTTTTAGTATGTTTGATATAATTTTAATAGTAAAAATAAAAATATTAAAAAATAAAAATATTCATAAAAAATTTAATTTACATATTTTTTACATAAATAAATAAAAATATTTGTTTATATTTAAATATAATTAATAAATAAAAATAAATTTATATAAAATATCTAAATATAAAATTATTTTTATTTTTTTAAAAAATATTTAAAAAATAACTC
>NC_029788.2:132418706-132422753 GCF_000816755.2 Arachis ipaensis | reverse complement strand
ATTAAAATTTTATAATGTTTTTTATTATTTATCAACATTGTTATATGAGTTATTAAATTTTATTGGTTCTCCATTAAAATAATGTTGTTTCTCTAAAATGAGATCATTTTTATTTTATCTATCATTTTCAATGCGAATTTCAATTATAAATCGATTTATTTTTTGAAAATATTAAAAGTAGAGTTAAATTTTAAAGTAGTCCCTAATATTATACTCGAGTCTTAAAGTGGTCCATAAAATTAATAGTTACATAAATTTATCTTTAAAATTGTACTTCAAAATTCATAATAGTCTCTAATAGTTAAATTTTGTCCATCGCTCGCTATAAAAAGTTGAGTTGGACTGATTTCTGCACGTTGATACTCTAATGACTAGTTGATGTAGCAAAAGAAACTTTAAAGAATAAATTTGAGTAACTACTAACTTCAATGTAGCTCAACTTTTTGATGACAAATGATGGATAAAAAATATTTTAAGGCCTACTATAAATTTCAAAGTGCAATATCAAACACAAATTTAGATAACTACTAACTTCGGATACTAGTCTAAAGCTTAACTCTCAAGAGTAAGATTCAGCAATCCCTTTTGTCTTCCATACAGATGTTAATGCCTTAATAGGAACGAATAATTAAGCTTGACCCTCGATATTAGTATAATACATTAATAAATTCATTTTATGGTTCCCAGGAACATAAATGAACTTTTATTAGTAAATCTTTATCTTTCTCTCTCTTTATATATATATATACATACACACTCAGAAGCTATGTATATTCATCTTTCTTTAATACACTGCTTCTCAGTTTTCACAAACAAACTTGAAGAATGGCAACAAAACATAAGGGTCGTGCAATAGGAATCGATCTTGGAACTACGTACTCCTGTGTTGCTGCATGGGAAGAACAGAATGGTCGTGCAGAGATTATTGTGAATGATCAAGGCAACAGAACAACACCTTCTTTTGTTGCCTTCACTGATACTCAAAGGTTGATTGGTGATGCTGCTAAAAATCAAGCTGCTGCCAACCCCTCCAGCACAATCTTTGGTAACATCTTTAGTTTCATCTCACTCACCTTCATGTTGATTTCATGGGCTAATGGCATAATGTTTTGAACCATAAGATGATTTGTAGATATATAGCACAAATCTTCTTATACCATTTTGGCTCTTTGAGACCAACAATTAATCCTACTGCCAAACTTAAGTTAGTTAAGTTGAACTTAGTTGTCTTTGTTTTGAAGCGTATATTGCTAGTTACTAAATTCATCTAACTATATTACAGTAGTTTGGTTCATTAAACGAAAGAAAACATGAAAAATATCATAGCTTTCTGTCTTTCAACCTATAATGAAGACATTTTACTATTTTGTAGATGCTAAAAGGTTGATTGGCAGAAAATACAAAGATCCCACAATTGAGAATGATCTTAAGTTATGGCCATTCAAGGTTGTATCTGGTGTTGATGACAAACCAATGATTATGGTGAACTACAAAGGCCAGGAAAAGTGTCTTGCTGCTGAAGAAATCTCATCTATGATCCTCACAAAGATGAAGGAGATTGCAGAGGCCTATTTGGAGTCTTCTGTGAACAATGCAGTGATTACAGTCCCTGCCTATTTCAATGACTCGCAGCGAAAAGCCACCAAAGATGCCGGTGTCATTGCCGGCCTTAATGTCATTAGAATCATCAACGAACCAACAGCTGCAGCTCTTGCATATGGACTTCAAAAGAGAGATAAATGTTCCGGAAAGCGCAATGTTTTCATATTTGATCTTGGTGGTGGCACCTTTGATGTGTCTCTGGTCACAATTGAAAATGAAGTCTTTGAAGTTAAGGCCACTGCTGGAGACACCCATCTCGGAGGGGAAGATTTTGATAACAGAATGGTGAGTCACTTGGTACAAGAGTTCAAAAGAAAGAACAGAGTTGACATTACTAGGGATCCCAGGGCACTGAGGAGGTTGAGAAATGAATGTGAGAAGGCGAAAAGGACACTCTCACATGCTAATGAGACTACTATTGAGATAGATGCTTTGTTTAAAGGCATTGATTTTCGTTTTTCTATAACTCGTGCAAGGTTTGAAGAACTCAACAGGGACTTGTTTGTGAAGTGCATGGAGATTGCTCAGAAGTGTCTTGATGATGCTAAGATGCAGAAAAGAGAGATAGATGATGTGGTCCTTGTTGGTGGATCTTCTAGAATCCCAAAAGTGCAGAGTTTATTACACAACTTCTTTGAAGGAAAGGATCTTTGCAAGAGTATCAACCCGGATGAAGCTGTTGCTTATGGTGCTGCAATTCAAGCTGCTTTGCTTAGTGAAAGTTATAGCATTGTGCCAAACATGGTGCTAGTTGATGTCACTCCTTTGTCTCTTGGTATAGCCATTCGTGGAGATTTGATGAGTGTAGTGATTCCGAGGAATACTGCCATTCCTGTTAAGATGGGTTCTGTATTTGTCACAATTGAAGATTATCAATCTGCTGCTGCATTCCCAGTTTATGAAGGTGAAAGGTCAAAAGCTAGTGAAAATAACTTGCTGGGTTTGTTTTCGCTTTCGGGGCTTCCTCTTGTTCCTCGAGGCCATCCTATCAATGTTAGCTTTGAACTTGATTTTGATGGTATCTTAAAGGTTTGTGCTGTGGATGAAACAACTGGTAACAAGAATGGAATCACCATTACTAATGAGAAAGGAAGACTCTCAAGTGCTGAAATTAAGAGAATGATTGAGGAAGCTGCTGTGTTCAAGGAAGAGGATAAGAAGTTCAAGAAAATGATCAAAGCAAAGAATGCTTTGGATTATTATGTTTACAGGATGGAGAAAGCTTTGAAGGATTTTGATGTAAGCTCTATGATTTCACCTTCCGAAAAGCAGAGAATTAATGCTGCATTGAGAGAGGGAAAAAGTTTGATTCAGAGTGAGCATCAAACTGAAGCTTCTGTGTTTGAGAACTATCTTAAAAAATTACAGAACATTTACCATCCAATAGTGATCAACGAGGTCCATGGATACAGTGATGAAGAAACTTATGATTAGGATTATTATTATTAGAACAGTTTAGGGAAATTGCGCATTGCATGCACCAATTTCAGCTTGCTCTTTTCATTTTGCTATGTTTCTGTTTTGTGTTGCCTCCTTAATAGTAAATACTAAAAAGGATTAAGGAGGCTCTAGTGTTTTAGTTAATAGTTTAAGGATTAAGACATGATATTGACTAATGAATATGAAATGAAAATAGTGCTATTCTATTTGTGTATTTCATCAAAATCTCCTTATTTTGCAGCTAATAGATTCCAATTCATCTTGATTAAATTTCAATATAAAAACCAGGCTGCAGCTAACCCAACCAACAACACTAACTTCATCTAGTTCTCTTGTTAATCTTAATTAATTTGATGTGATGTTTCCTTATATATAGTTCTACGTTCCTAGTAATCTTAGTAGAAAATAATTAGTTGAAGTTGCTTGCTTTTTTGTTAAAAGGTGGTAGTTAGTTACTACACTCACCTAACTATATCAGCTTATAACTTTCAGAGCTAAAATATCTATATAAAGATATTGATGCTTTATTTAAAGGTATTGATTTTCGTTTATCTATATAAAGACTTGTTTGAGAAGTGCATGGAGATTGCTCAGAAGTAATTTGATGATGTACATGATGTTGCCCTTGACAGTGATTCAGATAATTGTTACTAAGAAAGTTTAGGAAAATTCCCTTTTGGCATGCATCAACTTCAGCTTGCTTTCTATTTTTGTTATGCTTCTGTTTTGTTAATAATTTAAGGATCAAGAAAGACATGATAGTAATCAATGAATGTGAGTAGTGCTACATTTGACCAAAATCTCTCATTCTTATTTTTGTATCTCAAAGATTTCAATATAAATAAAGATTACCAATATAATATATACATAGTACTGTGCTAAGGTATTCAGGTATAAAAAAAAAGTAGAAAATGTCAACAAAACATAATTGGAACCGATCCTAGAACTGTGCACTGGTGTGTTGTTTATCAGCTTTTAACTTTTTTCCTTTGTGATGGAGAATTC
>NC_029788.2:132404020-132418374 GCF_000816755.2 Arachis ipaensis | reverse complement strand
CGGTTGTGATTTAAATTTATAATTGTAAAATTTAATATTTATAATTTAAGATTTAACATTTTTTTTTATAGATACCGGGACATAGAACCCAAAATGAAAGAAAACGAAATTGTCCTACAGAAAGCAGTTTTAATGAAGTATGCATGAAAATTTAAAAAAATACATAAGAAAAAAAAATGACATTTCAATTGAGACTCATATTCTTATTATGTCAATCTATCTAAACAAGTATTCATTTTTCAAAATTCATGAAAGATGTTTTAATTGCTTAGCCTAGTGCAACATTTTTTAATAACCAAAACTAATGCTCTTGTAAAGCGCAACTCGATGATTTCTTGAAGGTAGAGATTTACTGCTACTTTAGAATCCACTTCGATGTAAATATTCATGTATCCAAAGTTTAAAGTTAAATCCAATCATAATAGAATACTCCAAAGTTCTGCTAAAGTCATTGTATACCTGTCTAGATTTGCACTATAACAAGCTAAAAATTTATCTTCATGGTCTCTTAACGTACCTCCGTAAGTCGCCTGAGTGTCCTTTGTAACAAATCATGGATATTACCTTTATCTACTGTATTGTCCCTCTCAAAAAATGCTTGTTGCAACGATAACAAAGAGAGCATAGAGTGCAGTAAAATACTAGGGCCAAAGAACGCCATGATAATGGGATTGAGATGATAAGTTCTTTAATAATTAGGAAAGAGGGGTTGACTAAAGAACGTACTGGAACTCAATGAAGTGTCAATGTTCTTCCATATATTTGTTGCGACTCTGCAGTTACGAAGGACGTGGAGCAAAGACTCTGAAAAAGAATCACAAATCGGGTAAGTATCCTCTTGGATCATGTGCCTGCAAACTCGAACCTCATTTGTCAAAAAGGCTTCATTAGTAACTAGTCAAAGAAAGGTGGGCATCTTTTGGAGGGCTTCAACTTTCCAAATTTTCAAAAATAAATAAGCCTTAGAGTCCTCAGGAACGTTCAAGTAGATAGAAAACGTTGACTTATTGCTAAATTTACCGCTAGAATTAAGAAGTCACACTACTTGATCATCCCCAAGTTTGTTTCTGGAGCTTTCAAGGACGAAAAAACAGGGACTTAGTCCTCTCCTAAAACCTCCTCAATTTTACCTAAATCCCAATTGTCATTTTTCGCACTAACCATATTCAGTATATCATCTGATATTTTTGGTTGAACAAAATCTTTAAGTTTATTCACGCTCGAGATCCAATGATCTTTTCAAAATTGAGTGCTATCACCGTCACTGAACCGCCATATTAAATTCCTTTTAAACTTGGGCCATACTTAAACGATACTCTTCTATGCATTTGAGCAAGATTTGAACTTCTTTACAATGAGCATGGTATTCTCCCCACATATATATTTTTTCTTCTGATTTAATCCAAAGAACATTCCTGTTTCGTACCAAGTTCCATGCTATTCTGGCTCAACTCGCCAAATTTTTTTGGTAAACACTTTTCCCAATTAATCAAATGGACCTTACTACCAGCTCTGCTGTTGTCCCACACAAAATTTTTGTAGACTTGATCAACTTTATTACATATACTCAGTGATAATCTCATTGTTTGCATGAGATAAAAAGAGATAGTTGCTAATGCTACCAAAGTAACCATACAAAAGAGAAGTTTTGTGTTTTTTTAAGTGCTAAGCTGAGATGTCATTCTATTAACAATGAACTGAAAATCTTCTTTTTTTTTTTTAATGTTCATGCAGTAAAAAAATTCTCAAATATTTATCTAAATTAAACGTCAGCTTCATTTCTAAAGCTCTACTCAATTCTAATTTCTAACTTTCTCTACTCAATATTCTAACTCCTTCACCAATGCAAACATTTTAGGATTTAAAAGTCAGAAGTACTCCATTTTTAGTATTAATACAATCTTTTAATTATTTATTTTGATAAATAAACAATAAATACATTAAAAATTAAATTTTATATATATATTTTTTTATATAAAAACAGTATACCGTATACGTGAGCTAAACCGTTCTATTTATTTCTTTTGCGGTTACCTTTTTCTCTAGTCCCGGTCTCATGGAGAAACTTGCTTAGGAAGGCGAAGCAGCAAACCAGGCCTCGTTTTCTTCTTCGTTGTTTTTGGTTCTGAACTTCGATATTTGTTGATTTCTTGCTTCCACTCATCTAGCCTTTTGAGTTCTAAGGTATGTGTAACTTTCCACAACAATGGTATACTCTATACTTTTGTCTTCTGATCATCACAAATGAAAGTTAGCAAATGATGCTTGTTCTTGACACGTTATAATCTCGCTGTCACTTAAATTTCCACTTGCTTCAGTTTGTGATCAGACATGCAGATTAAGTAGAAAGGAGCATGATGAGTTTCCTTCTCATGTACTACTATCCAATAATCCAAAATCGTTCATTTTCAAAGCAAGTTTGAAACTTTGCTGCTGTTATCCACAAATACTTGGTGTGCCATGCTCAAGCACTCAAGATTTTTTCAACTGAAATGCAACAAAAAAAAAATTGCTAAAAAAAGATGAAGAGTGTTTTATGCTGTCACTCTCAAGTCTTAAGCTGTTAGGGCTAGGTTAAAATGTTAGATGCTTTAAGCTTTTAGATGTCACTCTCAATTTGTTAAGAGTTTTAGCATTTTTCATAAATGAACATTCAAATTTAACATTAATTTACATATTATCTAATCAATTTCTAAATAACTTAGTGCAGGTCAATGCTTAATTGTTTTGTTAATGGGTAATCTTAAGAGTAATTGTAAAGCTTTAAAGTTATAAACTTTTACATCAATGTATAAGTTTGGTTAGTACACAATGCAAGTATAATCATAGTCATAAAATACATACTACAGAGTAAAGAGTTTACTTAGCATAAGAAGAAACAGGAAATAATGTAGTAAGATTCATCATGTAGTTCCTTTTATCTTCCATACAGATTATGGGAACCAACAATTAAGCTTGACCATTGATATTATTAATTCATTTTATGGTTTCAAGGAACATAAATAAACCCTTTTGTTAGTATATCGTTCTTCCTCTCTCTATATACATACACACACTCAGAAGCTATTCATATTCATATTTCATTTATACACTGCTTTTGATAAAGGGAATTGAAGAATGGCAAAAAAACATAAGGGTCGTGCAATAGGAATCGATCTAGGAACTACATACTCGTGTGTTGCAGCATGGGAAGAGCAAAATGGTCGTGCAGAGATTATTGTGAATGATCAAGGCAACAGAACAACACCTTCTTTCGTTGCCTTCACTGATTCTCACAGGTTCATTGGTGATGCTGCTAAAAATCAAGCTGCTGCAAACCCGTCTAACACCATCTTTGGTAACATGTTTGATTTGATTTCTTCTTAATAATGTTAATCTGATTCAAAGTGTTTTTTAGTTAGTTAGTTACTACATTCATCTAACTATAGTACATTAGTTTGATTTGTTATAGAAAATATGAAAATATCACAAGACATTTTGCTATTTTCTAGATGCTAAAAGGTTGATTGGCAGAAAATACAAAGATCCCACAATTCAGAATGATCTTCACTTATGGCCATTCAAGGTTGTATCTGGTGTTGATGACAAACCAATGATCATGGTGAACTACAAAGGCAAGGAAAAGTGCCTTGCTGCTGAAGAAATCTCATCTATGATTCTCACAAAGATGAAGGAGATTGCAGAGGCCTATATGGAGTCTTCTGTGTACAATGCAGTGATTACAGTCCCTGCCTATTTCAATGACTCACAGCGAAAAGCCACCAAAGATGCCGGCATCATTGCCGGCCTTAATGTCATCAGAATCATCAACGAACCAACAGCTGCGGCTCTTGCATATGGCCTTCAAAAGAGAGCCCACTGTTCCGGAAAGCGCAATGTTTTCATATTTGATCTTGGTGGTGGTACCTTTGATGTGTCTCTAGTCACAATTAAAGGTGATAACATTGAAGTTAAGGCCACTGCTGGAGACACTCATCTCGGAGGGGAAGATTTCGACAACAGAATGGTGAGTCACTTGGTACAACAGTTCAAAAGAAAGAACAGAGTTGACATTACTGGGAATCCCAGAGCACTGAGGAGGTTGAGAAACGAATGCGAGAAAGCAAAAAGGACACTTTCACATACTAATGAGACTACAATTGAGATAGATGCTTTGTTTCAAGGCATTGAGTTTCATTTTTCAGTAACTCGTGCAAGGTTTGAGGAACTCAACTGGGACTTGTTTGAGAAGTGCATGGAGATCGCTCAGAAGTGTCTTTATGATGCTAAGATGGAAAAAAGAGAGATACATGATGTGGTCCTTGTTGGTGGATCTTCTAGAATCCCAAAAGTGCAGAGTTTATTACAGAACTTCTTTGAAGGGAAGGATCTTTGCAAGAGTATCAACCCGGATGAAGCCGTCGCTTTTGGCGCCACTGTCCAAGCTGCATTGTTGAGTAAAGACTACAGCATTGTCCCAACCTTGGTTCTGGTGGATGTAACTCCTCTGTCTCTTGGTATAAAACTAGAAGGAGATTTGATGAGTGTTGTGATTCCTAGGAATACCATCATTCCTGCAAAAAAAAAAGTGCTATATATGGTACAGCTGAAGATTATCAATCCGCTGTTCCAATAAATGTGTATGAAGGTGAAAGGACAAAAGCCAGTGACAATAATTTGCTGGGCATGTTTTTGCTTTCGGGCCTTCCTCGTGTTTTTAGAGGCCATCCTTTCAATGTTTACTTTGAACTGGATTTTGATGGTATCTTGAAGGTCCGTGCTGAGGATGAAACAACAGGTAGCAAGAATGGAATCACCATTACTAATGAGAAAGGAAGACTCTCAAGTGCTGAAATTAAGAGAATGATTGAGGAAGCTGCATCGTTCAGAGAAGAGGATAAGAAGTTCAAGAAGATTGTTAAAGCAAAGAATGATTTGGATGAATATATTTACTGGATGGAGAAAGCTATGAAGGATTTTGATGTAAGCTCTAAGGTTTCGGCTTCCGAAAAGCAGAGAATTATGGCTGCATTAAGAGAGGGAGAAAGATTGCTTCAGAGTGAGCATCAAACTGAGGCTTCTGTGTTTGAAAACTATCTTAATAACTTGCACAACATTTGTCAACCAATATGTCAACAAGGTCCATGGATACAGTGATGATGAAACTTGGATTATTATTACTAAGACAATTTAGGGAAATTTCAGCATGCTCTTTTTATTTTGTTTTGCTTCTGTTTTGTGTTGCCTCCTTAACACTTAACAGTAAAAAGGAGGGCTCTAGTGTTTTAGTTAATAGTTTAAGAATTAAGGCATGATATTGACTAATGAATATGAATGAAAATAGTGCTATCCTATTGTGCACCTCACCAAAACCTCCTTATTTTGCAGCTAATAGATTCCAATTTATCATGTTTAAATTCCAATATAAATAAGGATCACCAACATATATAGACATATACAGTGCTGTGCTCTTGTGTTGCATGGAAGCGTGGAACCAATCCTTCATGCGTTGCTTTCACCAAAGCTCATAGGTATTATTGGTGATTCTGATAAAAACCAGGCTGCAGCTAACCCAACTAACAACACTTACTTCATCTAATTCTCTTGTTAATCTTAATTAATTTGATTTGATTTTGTCAGTTATTTATGTTGAACAGTGGTAGTTAGTTACTGCACTCACCTAGCTATATCAACTTATTCTATAGTATTTTATATTAACGGTTCTGATTTAAAATTTATAATCTAAAATTTAAAATTCGAATTTAAAATTTAGAGTTCAACAGAAGTCCTACATTCTTGATCTATATATATATATAAAAGGAGATGGGATATTTTTATTATCTTCTTCGTTGTTTTTGGTTCTGAACTTTGATATTTGTTGGTTTCTTGCTTGACTCATCTATCTACCCTTTTGAGTTCTAAGGTATGTGTAACTGTGTCCACAACAATGTTATACTCTATACTTATTTTTTCAGTTTGTGATCAGACATGCAGATTAAGAGTTTTATGCTGTCACTCTCAAGTCTTAAGCTGTTAGGGCTAGGCTAGAATTTTAGATGCTTTAAGCTTTTAGATGTCACTCTCAATTTGCTATGATTTTTAGCATTTTTCATAAATGAGCATTCAAGTTTAACATTAATTTACATATTAAATCTATATTATTAATTTATTTTATGGTTTCAAGGAATATAAATAAACCCTTTTATTAGTATATATTTCTATTTCTCTCTATATGTACACACTCAGAAGCTATTCATAATCTTATTTCATTTATGCACTGCTTTTGACAGAGAGAATTGAAGAATGGCAAAAAAACAAAAGGGTCGTGCAATAGGAATCGATCTAGGAACTACATACTCGTGTGTTGCAGCATGGGAAAAGCAAAATGGTCGTGCAGAGATTATTGTGAATGATCAAGGCAACAGAACTACACCTTCTTTCGTTGCCTTCACTGATTCTCACAGGTTCATTGGTGATGCTGCTAAAAATCAAGCTGCTGCCAACCCCTCTAACACCATCTTTGGTAACATGTTTGATTTCTTTTCAGTGTCGTTAATAATGTTAATCTGATTCAAAGTGTTAGTTAGTTACTACATTTATCTAACTATAGAACATTGGTTTGGTTGGTTATAGAAAATATGAAAATATCACAGGAAATTTTACTATTTTGTAGATGCTAAAAGGTTGATTGGCAGAAAATACAAAGATCCCACAATTGAGAATGATCTTAAGTTATGGCCATTCAAGGTTGTATCTGGTGTTGATGACAAACCAATGATTATGGTGAACTACAAAGGCAAGGAAAAGTGTCTTGCTGCTGAAGAAATCTCATCTATGATTCTCACAAAGATGAAGGAGATTGCAGAGGCCTATATGGACTCTTCTGTGAACAATGCAGTGATTACAGTCCCTGCCTATTTCAATGACTCGCAGCGAAAAGCCACCAAAGATGCCGGCATCATTGCCGGCCTTAATGTCATCAGAATCATCAACGAACCAACAGCTGCGGCTCTTGCATATGGCCTTCAAAAGAGAGGCAACTGTTCCGGAAAGCGCAATGTTTTCATATTTGATCTTGGTGGTGGTACCTTTGATGTGTCTCTAGTCACAATTGAAGGTGATAACATTGAAGTTAAGGCCACTACCGGAGACACTCATCTCGGAGGGGAAGATTTTGATAACAGAATGGTGAGTCACTTGGTACAAGAGTTCAAAAGAAAGAACGGAGTTGACATTACTGGGACTCCCAGAGCACTGAGGAGGTTGAGAAATGAATGCGAGAAAGCGAAAAGGATACTGTCACATACTAATGAGACTACAATTGAGATAGATGCTTTGTTTCAAGGCGTTGATTTTCGGTTTTCTTTAACTCGTGCTTGCTTTGAGGAACTCAACAGGGACTTGTTTGAGAAGTTCATGGAGATTGCTCAGAAGTGTCTTGATGATGCTAAGATGAAGAAAAGCAAGATACATGATGTGGTCCTTGTTGGTGGATCTTCAAGAATCCCAAAAGTGCAGAGTTTATTACACAACTTCTTTGAAGGGAAGGAGCTTTGCAAGAGTATCAACCCGGATGAAGCCGTCGCTTTTGGCGCCGCTGTCCAAGCTGCATTGTTGAGTGAAGACTACAGCTTTGTCCCACCCTTGGTTCTGGTGGATGTAACTCCTCTGTCTCTTGGTATAAAAGTAAAAGGAGATTTGATGAGTGTTGTAATTCCTAGGAATACCATCATTCCTGCAAAAAGAAGTGCTGTGTATTTTACACCTAAAGATTATATATCCACTGTTACAATAAATGTGTATGAAGGTGAAAGGACAAAAGCCAGTGACAATAATTTGCTGGGTACGTTTCCGCTTTCGGGCCTTCCTCTTGTTTTTAAAGGCCATCCTTTCAATGTTTACTTTGAACTGGATTTTGATGGTATCTTGAAGGTTCGTGCTGAGGATAAAACAACTGGTAGCAAGAATGGAATTACGATTACTAATGAGAAAGGAAGACTCTCAAATGCTGAAATTAATAGAATGGTTAAGGAAGCTGCATTGTTCAAGGAAGAGGATAAGAAGTTCAAGATGATGGTAAAAGCAAAGAATGCTTTGGACGATTATATTTACAAAATGGAGAAAGCTATGGAGGATTCTGATGTAAGTTCTAAGGTTTCGCCTTCCAAAAAGCAGAGAATCATGGCTGCATTCAGTGAGGGAAAAGCTTTGATTCAGAATGAGCATGAAACTGAAGCTTGTGTGTTTGAGAACTATCTTAGAAGATTACAGAACATTTGTCGACCAATACTGATCAACAAGGTTAATACTTGCTTCAAAATGTTCGGGATATAAAGTGTTTAAGTATTTTTCCAGACTTATTAGTTTATATTTTTAAAATATTTAATTTAATTTGATGAGTTTTTTAATTTTATTTTAACTTAATAAAAAATTATAAATACCTCTTAAATTATTTTAGTTTGGTTTTATGTTCCTAGTAATCTTAGTGGGAAAGTAATTAGTTGAAGTTGCTTGTTTTTGGTTGAAAAGTGGTAGTTAATTACTACATTCACCTAACTATATCAGCTTATAACTTTGGAGAGCTAAAATATCTATATAAAGAAAGCTATATCAGCTTAACCTATAGTATTGTATTATCAATTTATCATAGTTTAGTTCGTTTGTTGATGAGATCAAATGAATTTTTTATATTATATCTCCTTCTTTCAAAGGTGATCGTTTAGAATGCAGATATTTTTGTTAGTAACACCACATCTAACTCAAAATCTTGAAGTGTTAAGTTAATAAGTCTCTTATCTTATAAATTTCTCACTCTTCCTTGCTTTCATGAGTGTGAAACTAATTTTATACGCTCCTCACACTTACAACATTAACAGTTAAGAGGTTAACCGGTAGGAAATATAGGGACCCCATTCTTAAGAATGATCTCATGTTGTGGCCATTTAAGGTCATATCTGGTGTTAATGACAAACCAATGATTGTTGTTAGAATGTTGTGATTACTGTGCCTGCTTATTTCAAGACAGCAGAATATATCACAGTCTATGATAACCAATGCTCTGTAGATGAACAAGTTTACGAGGGTGAGAGGATGAATGCCAGTGATAACAACTTTCTGGTATTCCTCCTGCTCCTCGAGGCCATCCTATTATGGTATGCTTTGATATAGATTCTAATGGCATCCTCTGTGTATCTGCTAAGGAAAATATCACTGGCAATGAGAACCAGATTACCATCAAGCGAATGAGAAATACAAGGCTGAAGATATGAAGTTTCTTGAAAAGGCATTAGCTATAAATGCTTTGGATGATTATTAATGAATTAAATCTAACATTGCTTTAGTTAAGGTCCTTATGAATATTTATTAATGGTGAAAGTTAAACACTACATGATAATTTAGTTAAACTTGTCAAATCATGTAAGGATAAAGACAACTGCATGCAAGTTTTCACTATTTATGAAATATACTTATTACTGTTACCGGGATGCATGGTTACAAAGGTAGAAGAAAATCAAGTTTCGATGACATTGATATCTGAGAGAGACAAAGAGAAGAGAGTAAATGCAGAGATTTTTCTTTGCTTTATTCAAGGTCATAGTAGTATCAGTGATGATTCGCATGACTGATAGCCATATAGTGTTTGGTTAACTACTGGGGAACGAACAATTAAGCTTCACCCTTGAATCTTGATACTAGTATAATACATTAATAATTCATTTATGGTTTCAAGGAACATAAATAAAATTTTATTAGTATATCTTTCTATTTATCTGTGTGTACATATATACGCATTCAGAAGCTATTCATGTTCATATTTCATTTATACACTGCTTTTCTCAAAGAGAATTGAAGTATGGCAACAAAACATAAGGGTCATGCGATAGGAATCGATCTTGGAACTACATACTCGTGTGTTGCTGCATGGGAAGAACAAAATGGTCGTGCAGAGATTATTGTGAATGATCAAGGCAACAGAACTACACCTTCTTTTGTTGCCTTCACTGATTCTCAAAGGTTGATTGGTGATGCTGCTAAAAATCAAGCCGCAGCCAACCCCTCTAACACCATCTTTGGTAACATGTTTGATTTCATCTTAGTCTCATTAATAATGTTAATTTGATTCAAACTGATTGTTAGTTAGTTAGTTAGTTACCACATTCATCTAACTATAGTACACTAGTTTGGTTCATTATTATTTCTCCTACACAAAGAAAATATGAAACTAAAACAAGATTACTCTTTTGTAGATGCTAAAAGGTTGATTGGCAGAAAATACAAAGATCCTGCAATTTACAATGATCTTAAGTTATGGCCATTCAAGGTTGTATCTGGTGTTGATGACAAACCCATGATTATGGTGAACTACAAAGGCAGGGAAAAGTGTCTTGCTGCTGAAGAAATCTCATCTATGATCCTCACAAAGATGAAGGAGATTGCAGAGGCCTATTTGGAGTCTTCTGTGGACAATGCAGTGATTACAGTCCCTGCCTATTTCAATGACTCGCAGCGAAAAGCCACCAAAGATGCCGGCATCATTGCCGGCCTTAATGTCATCAGAATCATCAACGAACCAACAGCCGCGGCTCTTGCATATGGCCTTCAAAAGAGAGCCAAATGTTCCGGAAAGCGCAATGTTTTCATAGTTGATCTTGGTGGTGGTACCTTTGATGTGTCTCTAGTCACAATTGAAGGTGATAACATTGAAGTTAAGGCCACTGCCGGAGACACTCATCTGGGAGGGGAAGATTTCCATAACAGAATGATGAGTCACTTGGTACAAGAGTTCAAAAGAAAGATCAGAATGGACATTACTCGGGATCCCAGATCAATGAGGAGGTTGAGAAACGAATGTGAGAAAGCGAAAAGGATACTTTCACATGCTAATGAGACTACTATTGAGATAGATGCTTTGTTTCAAGGCATTGACTTTCGTTTCTCTATAACTCGTGCAAGGTTTGAAGAACTCAACAGGGACTTGTTTGAGAAGTGCATGGAGATTTCTCAGAAGTGCCTTGATGATGCTAACATGGCCAAAAGTGATGTACATGATGTGGTCCTTGTTGGTGGATCTTCAAGGATTCCCAAAGTGCAGAGATTATTGCAGAAATTGTGAGGGGAAGGAGCTCTGTAAGAGTATCAACCCGGATGAAGCAGTTGCTTATGGTGCTGCAGTTCAAGCTGCTTTGTTGAGTGAAAGTTATAGCATTGTACCAAACTTGGTTCTGGTGGATGTCACTCCTCTGTCTCTTGGTATATCAACACAAGGAGATTTGATGAGTGTTGTAATTCCTCGGAATACCGTCATTCCAGCAAGTATAAGTGCTGTATATCTAACAACTAAAGATGATCAATCATCTGCTTCAATTATGGTGTATGAGGGTGAAAGGACAAAAGCCAGTGAAAATAACTTGCTTGGTAAGTTTAAGCTTTTGGGGCTTCCACTTGTTCCTCAAGATCATCCTATCAATGTTAAGTTTAAACTGGACCTTAATGGTATCTTAAAAGTTTGTGCTGAGGATGAAACAACTGGTAGGAAGAATGGAATCACCATTACTAATGAAAAAGGAAGACTCTCAAGTGCTGAAATTAAGAGAATGATTGAGGAAGCTGTGTTGTTCAAGGAAGAGGATATGAAGTTCAAGAAGATGGTGGAAGCAAAGAATACTTTGGATGAATATATTTACTGCATGGAGAAAGCTATGAAGGATTTAGATTTCAGCTCTAAGGTAATTATGGCTGCATTAAGAGAGGGAAAAAGATTGCTTCAGAGTGAGCATGAAACTGAGGCTTCTGTGTTTAAGAACTATCTTAAAAAGTTGCAGAATATTTGACAACCAATATGATCAACAAGGTCCATGGATACAACCATGAAGAAACTGATGATTTGGATTATTATTATTATTATTATTATTAGTAGTAAGAATGTTTAGGGAAATTTCCGCTTTACATGCATCATTTCAGCTTGCTCTTTTAAATTTTGTTATGCTTTCTGTTTAAGGATCAATAATATGATATTGACTAATGAATATGAATAGTACTATCCTATTGTGCATTTGACCAAAACTTTTATTATTCTCATTTTGTAGTTCATAGATTTGTATTTTATGATGATTAATCCGCTTGATGTGTCCTAGTACAGATAATAAATATTATTAATAAATAATATTAATATAAAAAAATTGTGTATTAATAAGTACGTTAAATTATACAGTTAGTTCCTACACTTTCAGTGAAATTGTAAATTGATTCCTACACTTTAAAAGTTTGTAATTGAGTCTCTAAAGAGAATTAAAATTTGTAATTTAGTCCTTGTCGTTCAAAAAGTGTTGATTTAACATAATACTATTAAAATGGAGAATATGCTGAGAATATTTTGTTAAATCAGACACTTTTTGAACGGTGGGGACTAAATTATAAATTTTAATTTTTTTAAAGACCCAATTATAAATTTTTAAAGTGTAAGGATTAATTTACAATTTCACTAAAAGTGTAGGGACTAACTATGTAATTTAACCTAATAAGTAATAACCAAAGGAGATATGTATGTGTATGTTTTGATTCCTCAAAATACTATATAACTATGTTGAAAACTCAGTTTCGGTCAACTTCAACTAAAATTAATGGTTGAGAGTCGTTAAATTAGTTGACTAATTTGACTGAATTTTTGTCTATCAATTCTCAATTATCAACTTCACGTGAAGTTAACTGCACCTGAGTTTTCACCTATAATTATACCTACAAAGATTGCCAGGAGGATCAAACTTTTGAGTTTGAGAAAGTGTGCACATAATATAAGAAATAAGATCGACCTAAATAACACGAAATATTTTTAGATGATGATTATTGCTGCATATAATTTAGTATTATCAAGTTAGTAATAATAGTAGTTTCAACTTAAATGTAAAAAAGCAGAGAAAACTTTATATTACACACTGTAAATACAAATTACTTTGATATAGTCTACACCTAACCAACTAATCGTATAATAAAGGTGTTATTTAACTTATTATCATCCTATCATACGTACATTAATTGGAGAACCTGTATATACATAATTTTTTGCCAGTCGGTACTAACTAACAAACTTTATCCAATTGTTCTCAATATATACGGTTTAACTTACCTGGTTAAATTTTTTTTTTTTTTATCAAATAACTCATTATGCAATTTATCCGTTCTATTTCATTTTTTTTTTCACTTGGTTCCTTTTATTTGTCAGCTCTTAATTATATTCTAGGCTAATAAAATGGAAAGATATATAGAGACATGTAATAATTAAAAAAGATTGACTTCATTTTTTTTATTGGCTCAATTTTTTCAATATGGAAGGCATGTGCGTGTCTTCTCCAGATACGGAGTCATGGAATACAGATTTTTTATTAATGTCAGATCCTAAAACTCGGAGAGAGTGCAAGTTCATTGAATTTCAAATTTGACTCCACAAATAGGAGGGTCCGATTTGGAGTTGGTGAAATTTTGAATTTTTAAAAGGTGGTAATCGAAACCTCCGTGTTGCTAGTAGTGTGTAAATTTTTTATGAAATTGTTATGAAATCGCAGGGTCCGATTTCCATTCCACCCTGACATCACACTAATACGAAGCCCCCCTCCTTCCCATAACCGAGTACAACACCAGCTTGACTTCCATATACAAATTAAAAAGCCTCTTTTATTTCTATTAACATAAGTTTTGTTCCATTCCTCTTATTTCAATATTTTATTTTAAAAAGGTTTACACACAAACCACATATATAAAATGTTCATAAATTATTAATCTTGTTTAGTAGCTATGCTAGGAGGAGGTCTCTTGCAAATTGAAATAACAATTAACAAGCATAGCAGAATTTTCTTTTGCAACCTACTGGCCTGGAGTCCCCAGCAGCTTAACTCCTCCTATTCCACCAGAACCTTCTACTTCATTACCATGTGATTTTTTCTGCAAATTAATTAAATACGAAACGAACTTTTTAGTTCTTAAAAATTATTTAAGGTACTAATATTTAGCAAATAAACAACGTACATAATAACCACCACTAAAAATAATATTTTTAGTGACAATTTATTTTTCTTTAGCGACAATAAAAATAATAATTACGGCTCTTTTCATTTAATAAAAAAATAATTAGTTACTAGGTTAAACGCAATACAGAAATATATTATTTTATGCATTTCATTGTATTTTTGTAGTAAAAAAAAAGAGAAAGTCTACAGATTTTGTGATTTTTAGTTATTAATTAGTCATTAATAATGTTTTTAATTATGTGAGATTGCATCTAATGGTGTAAAATCATTCAATTTTCTTTTGATGGTTAAGTATTGGCCAGAATTTAACAAAAATGCTGGCCTTCTAGCACTCTTCAAAAAAAAAAAGAACGT
>NC_029788.2:132401523-132403351 GCF_000816755.2 Arachis ipaensis | reverse complement strand
TATTCGGAAAAATTTCAAATATTTTTAGAACACTGGTATTTCAATAATTTTAGTTGTTAATTTTAATTATAAAAAAATATATTATATATATAATACATATTAATTAAAATTATTTATTAAAATTACTGAAACATCGCTGTTCCAAAAATATTTAAAAAAATTCCGATAATTTAACCAGCAATAAGCAAGCCTAAGTTCTGTATATATAGGAACTAGAATAGCCTGAATTAAGCTATTCCAAATTTTTCTGCCTTTCACATTGTGAGAAATTAAAACATTGATATTGCCTCTCTTTGTTTATATGTTTGGGAAATCTGAAGAACCAATGGAACAGCTCTTGAGCATGGATTTTACCTAAAGTTTATACCAAGCGGATAAAAGTAACTTTCATGATGGTCGATTATATTGTAATACTACTTTTTTGGTAGTAAAAATATGTTACTTTGTTTTACAATAATGTTATTTCAACATTTAAAAATTAGTGACATCTAAGATCCAATTAATTATTAAGAAAAAAGAGTTTGAGAGAGAATGAAAATAGGCTATAAAATCTAACTATTATGAAGTTAATGTGTTAGCATAGAATAAAATATCTAAATGTTGAAAAACCATTTTTTTAATATAACATTCAAGACTTTCTAAATTTGAATTCTTCTATTTCTTTATGTAGTTTTCATTTTTAAATGTTTAATATAATGTAAAGTACAAATAACAAAAACCCTTTTATATATATATAACCAATTTAAGTTAATCGAATAGTAAATTTTTGTGTCTATTTAAATAAATGTCGGAAATTTAAATTTTATTTTATGTATACAATAATTTAGGCTGCGTTTGGTTCTTCAAACAGGATAAGACAAGACACTAAGGTCCAGTTTGAGTAAACAACTTAATTAAGTGCTTGTTTAGGCGCCATTATTTTGATAAAAAAAGATATTTTTTCAATAAAAAAATATATTTTTTTTAGCGTATTTGGCAAATTTCGAATAATAAAAGTAAAAGTACTAGAAAAATCAGAAAAACATCTTTTTTGAGAAGCTGTAATTTACATCTTTTTTAAAATATCTTTTTTCCTTAAAAAAAGATGTTTTTATGTAATAAATAAACAAAAAAGTACTTTTATATTGTTATATCCAAACATAATTGATAGATAAAAAGATTTTTTTGCATGAGATACCCAAACATAAAATTACTTTTACTTTTCCATAAGATCTTTTAAAAAAATATATTTTCTTAAAAGCTCACCCAAACAAGCTCTATGTCATTTAAGTTATAGCTCATTTTTGACAATTAGATTTATATTATTATTATTTTGAGAGATTGTTGATTAAAATTTTAGAAGTGTAACAGTACCTGTAGTTTCTATAATCTCAGGTGGTTTATCGCAACAACATATACAGCGGGCGACGGGGATAGGTATACAGCACCGTGTGGGGCACTCGAGTTCCATAGTGCCTATTGATCCTGCATTTCTTTCCCATTTTTCACCATATATATATATATATTATACACAATTGAAGAGCCGCTTTTTAATTTGAATATGAAAGTAAAAGTGATGTTGGACTTGCATATGAGAAATATAGATACTTCACAGTCACGTGATATTAGTGGAATAGAACTCAGACCATGCGAGTTCTCTATCATTAAACAGACCGTCCGAATTGCGTTTAATATTCCATTTCATAAAAAAATTGACAAAAGAAAATTTAATTCAGCTGAATAATTTATTAACAGCAAGAGTATTGGTGGGTTTGGCTTTTCTCTAATTTTATTTGATAAAAAAAAAAACAGTTTTCATTGAAAACAGTTTTTATATATTACTCATATA
>NC_029788.2:132391736-132393206 GCF_000816755.2 Arachis ipaensis | reverse complement strand
ATATGAATAATAAACAAATCTATGAAATATTTAAAAACGTAAAAAAAAATTATATTTTTAATAAAGTCAACTGACAATTTAATAAAAGTTTGGATGAGGATTGACCATAACGCAAGAAAACAAAAAAAATCTTACCATATTTAAAAAGAGGATTGACTACAAAATATATCCATATATAGAAAAGAAATTTATAATTTATTAACTTACCATAATAATAATAATAATAATAATTGTCAAGATATATTTGTTAAAGATGTATTGATTAGTATCATTTTTTTAAGTATTTTTATAGTTGTAAAAACTGGATGAATGGATTGTTTAAGGTCAAAATGAAAACGGGATTGAATGGATTGTTTAAGGTAAAAAATTAGTAAGAATCGGTCAGAATCGACATAATCAAACCACTCAAAAACAAATTTTAAAATTGATAAATATGTGTTAAAATATTAATAAAAATATATATTTTAAGTTTTAATTTTAGATTTTTAATTTTTTTATTTTATTTATATAAAATCAGTTCAAACGGTTCAATTAATAACTCATCAATTGAATCAATAAATTAGTAAATCAATAGCCTGATGGATTCGCTTGCCTTCCATCGATTTTTCCCTAAAAGCCACTTCGAGTTCTACGAGAAGGCGCCCGGATACCGGACCAGGAATTGTGATGCAGGTGGAAAAAATGTGCTAGGGTTTGTGTACCATTATTCCCAGACAGGATTTGATTTGCACCCATGTTGTTTGAAGCTGAAAGATAGTGTTTGCGACAAAGATGGATGTGTGACATTGAAATTGTCTCAAAAGGTTCCGAGGAAGTGCCTAAACTGTAAGAGTAGGAATGTTGTGAACAAAGTTAAGGGTTGATCTTATGTGTCTTGTAATGAGGATAATAATTCTTGTTACCATGTTTCTTGTGTTAAGGAATTGATTCTTGAGAATTGGAAGAGAGGCTATTTTTCAACTCAAGAACAAAACAATTATTCAATAATTCATCATGAGATGAATGATTATGGATCGAGGAATGTTAGGGACCAGCAATTTTTGTGATTTGTAGCCATTAAATAGCCATCAATGATGGTTTTAATAGTGTGAGATTTCATTCAATGACTCACTTTTCTTTGCTGGTTATATGCTGGTCAGAATTTAACAAAGTTACTGATCTCTAGACTTTTTTTTTATGAATCTCATCAACTTGCTTTAACAAGGTCATCAATTTGATTGGGGACAGTCAAGAAGTATACAAATTAAAGATAGCGGTTGTGGTCTTCAAGTTAATATTTTCACCCATTTTTGGGAACCCTATTTCTGCCATTGCTACTCTTGTTGAAGCCCTAGTTCAAGATTATTGATGAAGATTTTTAGCCTTTTTTTCCTCCTTAATTTTTAGCCTTTTTTTTTCCTTAATTTTCCCCTTTTTGTTTAAAAAAAAAAACTAAAAAAGTATTAATAGACTTCAATTTATTACAATTTT
>NC_029788.2:132390935-132391688 GCF_000816755.2 Arachis ipaensis | reverse complement strand
GATAGCACTCTAATAATTAAAAATAAATAGTGTGTTATTATGATATGACAATTTTTTCGATTCATAATCTTTTTTACGGAAATTCGGAATCTGTATATACTTTTATAATTTTTTGTTATTCTGTATTAACTAACAAGATAAAAATTGAGGTGCAATCAATTTTATATAAAATTGATAATTGAGAGTTATTAAATAATTTAATTGATTTAATTAAATTTTTATCTAACAACTCCTAATAAATATTAACTTCACGTAAAATTGACTACAGAGTTTTTAATAACTAACAAACTTTATCCAATTGTAAGAGTAAAGAAAAAGCAAATAAATGCCAATGCAAATTGTTTTAGGCTTTAGCACGAGTTAGGACTCTTACACTAAATTATACAAAAATGTAGAAATTGGTTTTTAATAGTAATGAATACTTTTTTTATTTTTGTTTTTCTTTAATTAAAAGTAATTAGCTATCTATTTCTTCCAAAAAAGGTTAATATTATTATTATTATTATTATTTTCAGAGATTCTTGATTAGAATTTTAGAAGTCTAACAGTACCTTTAGATGGTAGTTTCTCGGTCTTATCTAATGATTCAGCATTTCTTTCCCACTTTTCTGCATATATATATTATACACAATTAATAAACATTTTTAACTAGTGTACATTTTCTAAGAGGAATAATTGAGGGGTAAAAGAAAATTTAATTTAGCTGAATAATTTATTAACAGCAAGGGTATTGATGGGTTTGGGTTTCCTTTA
>NC_029788.2:132385518-132390821 GCF_000816755.2 Arachis ipaensis | reverse complement strand
GGCTTCCTCTTCTTTTATTTCTAACAATATATATAATTTTTATTATTTTCCTCTATCTCATAAATTGTTATTATTGCTAGGAGGAGGTTTCTTGCAAAAACAAGTATAGCAGATTTTCCCTTGGCAGCATAGACGGCAACCTTTTGGAATCTCCAGCTTAATTCCTCCTATCTCACCAGAACCTTCAGCTTCATTATCATTTGATTTTGATATTTCTGCTACAAATTAATTAAATACACAATGAGCTTGTGAGTTCTCTTAAACATTATTAAGGTACTAATTTATAAAAAATATCAATAAATTTTTTTTAAATATGTTTATTTTTAAAATAATATTAAATATATTTTTTAAATAATAAATATAATAATACAATATATATGATAATTATTAATTAAAATAAAATATAAAAAGAATATTTAGTTATTTATTTATTTTTGTAAATCCGCTGGTGTACAAATCGGATATGCAGATACCTACATAAAATCCGCAATCCGATCTTATTAGTGTGCAAATATCGGATTCGATCCGATAGTTTTATTTATCGGATCGATACTCGTAATTTTGGATTGGATTCGGATAAATATCGCAAATGTGTGGATCGGATCCGATCCATAAATATTCCTAATAGAAATAAGTTTTTTAATATATTTTTTATTTTGCAGATATATTCGATATCTAATCCGAACTGTAAATGTATGGATCAAATCGAATTCAAACATAAAAAATGCAAATATGAGATTCAATACGATGAACATCTTTATCGATTACTAAAAATATCTTTTTTTTTATTATAAGTTAACATTGACATTAGTGAGATAAAAAGAACCCTTAATGAAAGCTTTACCAATGATTCAGAGATTTTAAGAGTAAAGAAAATGCAAAATAAATGCCAGTGCAAATTGATTACCTTTTACAGCAAAGTCTCTTGCAGCTGTCATCTTTGATGGAACCAGAGCAATCATGGCTAAGAGTCCTAAAATTACTAATGCATACTTTGAAGCCATTTTTATAGAGAGCTATAATCTGATGATAGAAGATGATAAGTTATCAAAAGATCATAAGAATACTTTATATAGGAGAATGACAAGAATATAATGGAGAAATGATAAAAATTAATTAATAGTAAATTAATATATATATTTTTTATTTAAGATATAATTATTTATGTTATTTTTTTTATTAGTTTAAATTTTTTAAAAAAATAATTTTATAATACTATTTTATAAAAAATAAAAAATTATTATTTTGTAACAATTATACTATATGTACATTAAAAATAATTATTACATTAATTNAATAAACAACTCTATGAAATATTTAAAAATGTAGAAAAAAGATTATATATTTTTAATAAAGTCAACTGACAATTTAATAAAAATTTGGATGAGGATTGACCATATCGCAAGAAAACAAAAATTTTTTTTTTATCATATCTATATAGAAAGAGGATTGACTAGAAAATATGTCTATATCGAGAAAAGAAATTTGTAACTTATTAACTTACCATAATATAATAATAAGTGTCAAGATATATTTGCTAAGGATGTATTGAGTAGAATTTTTTATAAGTATTTTTATAATTGCGAAAATCAGATCGAATCGATTTGACTAAAAATTTGGTGAATTGGACCTCCAATTGATACGGTCCAATTTTAAGGTTGTTTAAGATCAAGACTTAGTAACAACCGATTAAAATTGGTGGAAATCGATTCAATCCAACGGCTCGAGAAGAAATTTTAAAATTGACGAAAATGTGGTTTAATAAACTTAAGTCTTCCCAGTCAAATTTTAAAATGGTCTCTGAGATTTGATGTCGTGCAGACGTGCACTAAAATTGTCTCTAAAATTTTAATTGCACTAAGTGCGTCTCTGAGATTGACAAAAATGCACTACGTTAATTTCTAGCCCATTTTTCATTAAAGACGTGATGACATGGCTTGTTGACGTGGATTATTAGTGACATGTGTCACTCCATAATTTGGCCACGTGTAATGGTATGATGATATGTTGACCGGTGATACGTGATATGCTAATGTGGACGGTTGTGTCACGTGTCACAATGCTATTTGGCCACGTGTCCGTTTGTGCCACATGTCGCAACAGTATTCATCCACGTGTCATCCGCTATGTCATCATTGTAGATGCACCAAATTAGTCCATCAATTTGCATTAAGTTACTCATTTTAATCATTAAAATTGAATGTCGTGCACCAAACTAGTCCTTTCACTAGTTTTTTTTTTTCATTTTTTTCTATAAATTCAAAATTCTCAACATCTTTGAATGCATTAGTTTCAATTCTATTTTTTCACATGTTATTTAAATACAAGTGTTTTTATAAAATATTTTTTTTCTTGCAGGTACCCCTAACCGCCATCTTGGAGTTGACGTGAAGACAAGTATTCTTGCTACCATCTCTGACCTCTTTCTTCTAGACTGAAGAGGTCGAAGATGATAGTGAAGGTGCTTGAAGTGCCTTCAGTCTATAATCCAAAATATTAAAAATTTTAAATTTTTAAAAAAATAAGAAAAAATTAATGAAGGGACTAGTTTGGTGCACGACATTCAATTTCAGGGACTAAAATGAGTCACTTAATGCAAAGTGAGGGACTAATTTAGTACATCTACAATGATGACATAATATAATGGATGAAACGTGGACGAATACTGTTGCGACACGTGGCACAAATGGACACGTGACTAAATAGCATCGTGATACGTGGCACAACCATCCACATCAGTATGCTGCGTGTCACTGGTCAACACATCATCATACCGTTACACGTGGCCAAATTATAGAGTGACATGTGTCATTAACAGTTCACATTATCAAACCATGTCATCACATCGTTAATGAAAAATGGGTCAAAGATTAATGTGGTGCAATTTTGTCAATTTCAGAGACGTAATTGATGCAATTAGAATCTGAGGGACGATTTTAGTGCACGATGCCAATCTCAGGGACTATTTAGAGTTTAACCAAGTCTTTCTTATACTGCATGCTCCCCTTAAAATACTATAATTTTATATATTTATTTAATAATAATCGGATTATAACTTATTGATTATAATTTATTGAAATTTTATTGTTTTAAAAATATTAGTAAAGATATGTATTTTAAATTTTAATTTTAATTTTAAATTTTTTATTATTTTTTTACTTTTTATTTATATAAAACTGGTTCTACCGGTTCAATCAGTAACTCATTGATTAAATCAATAAATTAGTAAATCAATAGCATGACCAGTTCGATTTTGACAACTATAAATATTTAATATTCAATAGCATGAGCAGTTCTTGCATTGTTAGAGTATTTGTAAAGTGATAGTTATCAGTGGATAAGAAAAAGGGGTTGAATCTTGGTCTTCTTTTAATTTTGCTTTTAACCTTAAGTTCTGTTGAGATACTTTGAGTAGAAAAAAGAAGAGACTATGTTTTTGTCTCTTGACGCAGTAGAAATCAAAACAGAGTTACGTGTAAGGTATGTTATAGAGAAGTGTTGCTGGTGAATAATAAAATCAGGAGATACTTTAATTTTGTCTCTTATAACGCAGAACCAAAAACAAAAGAAAAAAAATAATGACACACAGATATATCCTAATTCAGCTTCTCAGTGCAATGTAGCTTACATCCAGTTTTCATGATGAAATTTTACTATCTTTCAACAGAATTACATTCACCAATTCTTCCTAGAATTCTAACCAATCCTATCTGGGACAAATCCAGTTTCTAATACAAGCTAGACTTGACTATGAACTCACCCTAACTTTTCAACAGTAAAGTGCTAACCCAACTTGTAAGGAAATTCCCTCAAGATCATGACAACAAAATAGAAAAACTAATAAAGAATTTCTAAAATAGCTATGATTTTTTTTTCAAGTCTAACTCTCTGCCTTTTTTCACTCAATGAATTTTTCTTACAAACTTCACTATTTTGTCTTTTACCATTGAAACACAGAAAGATTAAATTGAAAAAATGAGATACTCAATGAAAATCATGAAGGAGAAGAATAAAGAGCTTAGTGAGTTATGGAACCCAAACGTTGTGCTCTCACTCCTTACTCCAATCCTTGGCCGTTCATTCCTTTAATAGAGGAATGAAGCTTCCTAGACTTGAAATTTGCTTTAGCACCTTGTTTGATTTCTTCTCCCAAAATCAGTAATAGCAGCATTATGACAGAAGAGAGATAGTAGAAATAGTGACTAAATTAAACATGCAACCATACATTCAATCTTCTTTTTCTTCAATATTTTTCATCTTACCTCTTGAATTTAAATCGTGCATTCTTGCTTTAGCTCCAAATCATATTTTTTAGCATTGGTCTATAGCAAACCTTTGTTATCTTTACTTTTTTCTTTCTTTCAAATTAGTGCTTGCAATACAAAAATTTTTTTCAGCAACCTTCAACGAATCACAAATGTAAAAACTCTCTTTTTGTGATTTGTCCTTGGATGTAATCTTGCTTTTGTCCCTAACTTCTTTGACCTTCTCTTCGTTACTTAAAATTGGAAAATTCTTTTTGTTCTTCACTTTGTCCTAGTTTTAGAATTTTTTTTTCTTTTTTTAGAGAGTTTACGTGTTGTGATGTGGAAGAAAGGAGAAGAGAAAGAAAAAAGAATTTTGATTTCGATAGATATATGAATTGGTTCAGACGCAATTTGAAATAAAGTACTTAGCAAATAAGTTGAGTGAATAGATTTAGACGTAGACCACCGTTTGAGATTTATGTTTGGATATTGGCCAATTTTTTTCTCTTTCTTTATTTTACTAAGAGGCTTGTTTTTGTATCTAATGATGAGAAATTTTTATGATGGAGCAAATAATTCTTAGATCATGATTGTGTGGGGGCCAGATGCCATTTGGACTTGTATTATTGTTTTTTGGACCTGTTTTAATTCAATTTGTTTTCTACATTCTAAACAAAATAATTTACACAATCAATTCACTAATAATTCAATAATATTTAGTCATTATCTTAATAATATTTTAATTCTTTAAACTCAACATAAAGAATGTCTAAGTAAAAACATTTTAATAATAATATTTTGTTTTTTAGGTTTCTAATAAGTTATTAATGTATTAGAAAAGTTAAAATTTTCTTAATGGATATAAGATGTTTATGGTCGGAAAATGAAAATAAATATAATTAAATAGATTAAGTCTATATCATGCAAAAGAAAAAATAATTGAATCAAGGAATTTTTTATTTAAATAAAATAAATTCTTTATTTAGTAATTTAAATTAGAATACAAAAATTTATTAATTTATATATTTAGTTGTATTTTTGCTGACAAAAAATATG
>NC_029788.2:132384481-132385101 GCF_000816755.2 Arachis ipaensis | reverse complement strand
ATTTCAATAATAAATTATTTTAATTTTAATTATACTAATTGTCAACCATACATAATTAACATTTATATGATATTTACGTTTATAAATTTATTATACACATGTGTATTAATAACACATTTTCATAATTAATTTTGTGCGACTAAAAGTTATATATAATGTTTTCTTATCGTTCATGAGTCTAAGTTTTAAAGCCAAAACTTTTTTTGGTTAATTTGTTATTTTTTTTTTTACTATCTATTTCATAAAATAAGAATATATGCTTTATTTTTCATCAAAATTAATCCCTATTAAAATACAAATTATAATTTTTTATGATCTTTTATTGATATTTCCATTCGCTTATTCTTTTGATAATTAGATTATTATTCTTACTAAAACTTATTTTCTTTCATCTAATAATATTAGAGTGTAATTGTCTTTTTGCCGTAATTATTTACAATACACCACATCCATTAAATACCTCATTGAATTATATTAACTGGTCTGGATTCTAGTTACATAGATATAAAAATACAATGAAAGGAGATAATTTATTTTACTGGAAGATATGGTTAGATTAATATATATATTCATATATTATGACCAATCTAACAGAATATAGGTAAAGTTAGCTTTATTGG
>NC_029788.2:132381177-132384241 GCF_000816755.2 Arachis ipaensis | reverse complement strand
ATAATACTCAATATAATAAGAATGATTAATATATTACTAATATTATATGTTGTGTTGTATATATATATATAAAGAGAAAGAAAGAAGTATTGCAACATAAAAGAGAGAGATAATTATTTATTGCTATGTGTTTAGTTTCTCTGATTGCTTTATTATTTATAAGCGTGTGAAGGTTACAATTTTAATTTCATTAACTTAGGTTTGCCATTAGAAGTTGAACTATTCAGTTTTGAAATAAAAAATGCCCATATTAATGATGATCATCCACCTCATCTTTCATCCTTATCACAACAGATGACTCATATTTAATAGGTAAAGATTATAACATTCATATTTAAATTTATTGGTTTAAATATATTTATATGAATTTTTTAGAAATAAAATTTTGTACTTAAATTTATAGATATGATAGGACTTCTANNNNTTTTACATTTAAGTAAACATTAATCCATTTTTTTTATATATACTTAAATGCATTGGTCTTCAAACATTCTTCTTATATATAATTATATTTTTCAGTGATTTTTAATTAGAAGTCTGACGGTACTAGAAGGTGGTGGTTTCTTCTTGCAACAAGAACAGCCCCAAGGGGCACAGCACCACACGCGGCACGGTGGAAACCCTTCTGATCCATAATTTCTTTCCCATATTTCTGCATATATATTATACACAATAAACATTTTTAATTAGTGTTCATCCTTTCTAAGATTTTATCACAGGAATTAAACAGGACAAATTGAAGGCCAAACAAAAATTTAATTTAAAAGGTTGATTAAGTATATAATTACTCATAACAGCAAATTTATATTGGTGCGATTTTTTTTTTTTTTACCAAAGATAGAAGACTCGAACCCGCAACCTTTTAGATGAGTATAGAGAGACTATGTCATTTGAGCTATAACTCATTAGCAATTTATATTAGTTCTATTGGTTCTGTTTTTTTTTTGTTTATATTAAAATATGAAATATACATTAAAAATTATGTAAAACAATATATATACATGTTTGATTTCTTTAGTTAAAGTGCTTGCTTTAGGCTTTAGCACGAGTTACGACCCTTACATTAAATTATACAAATGTAGAAATAAGTTTTTAATAGTAATAATAAAAGAAAAATTTTAAATATGTGTAATTACTACTGTAATTACCACGAGAAGAATAATGAACGTGTACAAATATTACATGAGATTAATTTGACTGAGACTAAAAAAAAAAATCATTTTTAGCGATCATTTATTTTATTTTTAACGACAATAAAAATAACCGCTAATATATTTACCGACAATTAGACATTAACCGTCTTATGCTTTGTCCTAACAAATTTTAACGGCAATTATAACATTTACCGATAAAAACTTTTTTAATAGTTGCAAAAAATATATAATTTTTAGCGACTATTTTCTTAGCAATTTCTATGGCTCATCATCATTATTATTATTATTATTATTATTATTATTATTATTATTATTATTATTATTATTATTATTATTATTATTATTATTATTATTATTATTATTATTATTATTATTATTATTATTATTATTATTATTATTATTATTATTATTATTATTATTATTATTATTATTATTATTATTATTATTATTATTATTATTATTAGAGATTCTTGATTAGAATTTTAGAAGTCTAACGGTACCTGTAGATGGTAGTTTCTCAGTCTTATCTAATGATCCAGCATTTCTTTTCCACTTTTCTGCATATATATTATATACACAATTAATAAACATTTTTAACTAGTGTACATTTTCTAAGAGGAATTGAGGGACAAAAAAAAATTTAATTTAGCCAAATAATTTATTAACAGCAAGGATATTATTGGTGGGTTTGGCTTTCCTTTAGTTTTATAAAAAAAAAGACAGTTTAAATTGAAAAACGCTTTTACATATTATTCATATAAATTTTATAATATATATATAAAATAAAAAAAAAGGCAGGCTTCCTCTTCTTTTATTTCTAACAATATATATAATTTTTATTATTTTCCTCTATCTCATAAATTGTTATTATTGTTCAGTAGCTATGCTAGGAGCCGGAGGAGGTATCTTGCAAAAACAAATTTTGCAGAAATTCCCATCGCAGCATAGACGGCAACCTGGTGGAACATCCAGCTTAACTCCTCCTATCTCACCAGAACCTTCAACTTCATTGTCATTTGATTTTGATATTTCTGTTGCAAATTAATTAAATACACAATCAGAACATTATTAAGGTACTAATATTTAGCAAATAAATAGCATATATAATAATCGTTACGAGAAAAATCATTTTTAATAATAATTTATTTTACCTTTAACAGCTAAAAATAGTTATAAACATATTTATTGTAATTAAAAATTAGTTATTTATACTTTATTGTTAAAATATTTTAGTGACAATTATAACAATTATCAGTGAAAAAAAATTTAATAGTTATAAAAACATATAACTTGTCATTATAACATTCAATAATAAAAAATATATATATAATGGTCACAACTCACAAAAAGTAAATAAACTAAAATAAATATAGACCATAATGCTTTTTTTTTTTACCAAAGATAGAAAATTCGAACCCACAACCTCTTAATTGAATATGAGGAGACTATGTCATTTGAGCTATAACTCATTGGCATAGGACCATAATGAATGTGATTTTTATGATTAGAACAACCATTAATTTGATATAATAATGATTTAAAGTTTCTAAGGATATGTACTAATATTGAAAATTTGAAAGCAAAATAAAGCTCACACTAATCACCTGCTTTAAAGTTAGAAGAAATCTCAGGATAATCTCTAGTAGCAGCTATCTTTGAAGGAGTTAGAACAACCATAGCTAATAATAAGAGTCCTAACATAAGTATTACATTCTTAGCCATTTTTCTTTTCAGTAAGGAACTAATCAGATTCGAAAGTTATCAAGTGATGAATTGAGGTTGATATATATTTTATATATAGAGAGAGAGAGGCAGAGAAAGAAAGGACACGTATCATATACACATTAAAAAGAGATCCATAACGTTAGAGAGATAATATCTAAACTTGTCTTATATAAAAAAATATTTAT
>NC_029788.2:132376054-132381119 GCF_000816755.2 Arachis ipaensis | reverse complement strand
CACGGTGTTACAAATTCGGCTCACTAGAGCTCTCAATTGACCTTCGAATTCAAACGTCCCCTTTATTTTAGCCAAACAAGATAAGATAAAATATTCATCATCACCTATCAATAAGAAAACCAGGTATTCACTCATTCCTCTCACTTTATACCTCTCAGATCACTTGAGCATCGGAATGTCTTTGCAAGTACCTCCTTCCATTGCTCCCGACTCAACCCGCAAGTTTCCGATCCATCTCTCAACCCGTACCAGAGACATCTTGTACACACGGTAAACGAGATAATTTTGCAAGTATCTCGTTTACAGTGTGTGAACGAGATAAAACAGGTGGATGCGACACGTGTATACGATATATATCAAATAATAAAAAATATTAATAATATCAATAATCCAAAATTTTACTATGTAATTAGTACATAAAAAAATTGGTAGAAAAGATTAAAATGAATATGTTTGATCAATTAGTACTTAAAAATAGTACATACAAAATTTTAGATTAAATTATGATTCAATTGGATTGATTTAAATTTGAAAAATAAAAAATTCGTACGATGTTCAAGAAAAGTTCAATGATGAGAATAAATACGGTAATTATGCCCACTTCTAAAAATTGAAAGATGGAAAACGTGAAGTTTATGCACGATGCATAAAATATAAAAGGATGAGACAACTGTTTGCCAATTGTTAAGAAAGGTTGATGGGTTGATAGGGATAGTGGGAAGAGAATTAAAATGGTTATCTCGTTAGTAGTGGGAGATAACGTGAGAGATAACCATTTAAGTTTTTTTTCCACCATCCCCAACAATTGGCAAACGGTTATCTCATATTCCTGTGTTTTATGTATCATGCATCAACTTCACGCTTCCCATCTTTTCATTTTCATCTCTTCTACTAACCTTTTCATGTACTAATAATTGCATGCTAAAAGTTTGGATTATTGATATTATTAATATTTTTTATTATTTTCAATTTTTTTTAAATACATGTATCTCGTTTACACTCTAAACGACATATACACGTATCGCGTCCATCTGTCTTATCTCGTTTACACTCTAGTATTTGAGGATCAATTCTCTACTAATCTTGCTTTCTAAGGCTTGCTATTCTTCTACCAATCAACATATATTCAATGCATTGATACACATATCAAGAGGTCTTTTTAAGGGTTATAATGGGATTAGCTAGGACTAAATTTAATTTACTTTTCTCCCATTTGATGCCTTGATATGTTTGTTTGAGTGATTTAAAGTTTTAAAAGCAAGAATGGTTTGAAAGAAATGAAAAAAAAAAAGCAGACAAAGTGAAGAATTTATGAAGAAATGAGAATTTGCTGAAATCATGGCGACGCGTAGGCATGTGTCACGCGTACGCGTGAGAGGGAAGTCTGTCAGGCGACGCGTACGCATGACCCACACGTATGTGTGACAAGCATTACGGGAGCCACGTCAGACTTTTTCGTTGGGCCTGACGGAAGCATTTGGATAAAGAGACTGATCCGTCCAACTATTAAAGACGTCAGGGACTTAAAAATATTTTTTAATGGTCAAAAATAAAAATGTCCGAAAAAAAAATTAAAAACTTATTTATCCTTTTCTCAAAAAATAAAAAAGTATTACTAGACTTAAACTTTATTATTAAGCATTTATCCTGATATACAGGTAATTAGATAATAAAAATTGATTAGAAATTTAAAGTATTTTTAAAAAATATTTAATTTTTTTATTTATTTAAAAAAAATATTATGTGAATTGTGATAATATTTAAGTGTGTTTAAGTGTATTTAAAAAAATTTATATTTTTTTATTAAAATACAGTTAGACACACTAAATAAAATATATATCGAACGAGTATCAACGAATATCGTATCTAAAATATATCAAATACATAAATACAACAATTTAACAAAATATCCATACTTCGTCTGTAGATACTAATAACTAACGAAATCTTTATCCAATTGTTAATATATAAGCTTTAATTTACTCGGTTGATTTTTTTTTTTAATTGTCAAATTCAATACTAAAAACTAACGAAATCTTTATCCAATTATTAATATATAAGCTTTAATTTACTCGGTTGATTTTTTTTTCTTATTGTCAAATTCATACCAAAGTTACTAACTCATGCGAGTTACTTATTACCAACTTTATTTTATTTTTTTGGCTTATTTTCTTTTATTTTTCTGTTCTTATTTTCTAGGCTAATAAATGGAGATAGATATATATAGAGAGAGAGGAACATATGATAATTAAAATAAAAAGGACGGACTTAATCTTCTTTTATTTCGATCAATGTACTTCTTTATTCTTGTCCTCTTATTTTAATATTTTATTTTATAAAGTTTACATACGAAGCATATATATAGTAATAATTTTCATAAATTTTTATTATTGTTTAGTAGCTATATGCTACTAGCACCTAGGTGGGTCCCGGCAACAAACTTTTTTGGGGTCACAATGTTTTGGATGCTGGTCAACTCCTGCTCCTCCATCAGAACCTTCCACTTCATTATCATTATTTGATTTTGATATTTTTTCTGCAAATTAATTAAACACACAATATAAACTTTTTAATTCTCTTAAAAATTATGAAGGTACTAATTTAGCAAATAAGAAACATAATAATTTTCATAAGAAATATTAGTGCATGACTTTACATACATTTTCTTCAATATTTATATAATAATATCATAGCCAATTATAGTGAATGTGATTTTTATAATTCAACACAAATAAATATATGTGTGAGAACAACTATTTTATATTGAAAGTAAATCTCAAACTAATCACCTGCTTTAGCGTTAGAGGAAATTATCTCAGGAAAATCTCTAGCAGCAGCAACCTTTGAAGGAATAATGAGAACAACCATAACTAATAATAATAAAAGTCCTACAATGAGTGTTGCATTCTTAGAAGCCATTTTTCTTTTTGATAAAGAACTAATATTAGATGAGAAAATTATCAAGTGAACTTGAGATGTATATTATTTTACACATATATATAGAGCAAGAAAGTAGTACTATAGTAGTATAGTACAAATTAAGAGATAGTGTGAACACAGATTATTGACTACAACATTTATTGTAAGATAATAAATTGAAGCCTGATTTCTTGGTATTAATGACCATTTAATAATAGGGTTATGTTAAGTGTATACCAAAATCAGCTATTAAAGTTAGCTATTAGTATAAAATATATAGGGTTATTGAAATATAAATACACATTACAAATAAATTAAATCACACATGTATTTATACACAAATATATTAGTAGTTAATTTTAGTAGCTGATTTTAGTATACAAATAATATTTTTTTATATTAATTTATATGTGCAAACTCTAAAAAAATATAGATACAAACTATATTGATTTATGTGTGTAGAGCTTTAGTAAATATAAATGCAAAACTATATGATTCTTGTGTGTAAAATTCTTGTAAATATGAGTGCAAATTATTGTTGGCGTGTTAACCAAAAATAATATTATACTAATATCCTAAAACGAAAAATGTTATATGTATGTTCTATTTTTACACATATTTTATGTAAATCGAAGTTAATTGATTCTATTTATACTAATTTTATGTAAATTGAATTAATTAAATTCGATTTAGTTAGAGTAGTAGTAAATTGAATCTAGTTGATTCGATTTACTACTTATATAGTTTACTGATATTTCTTACTTTTAAGTAAAATTATTTATTCTAATTAATTTTAAAATATAAATATCAATAAGAAAATATCTTTATTTATATTCAAATAAAATATTAAAAGAAGAGGAATGATAGGGGTCAATAGGTTTTGTGATTTGTAGCAATTAATTAGTCATTATTTTTTTTTTACCAAAGATATGAGACTCGAACTCGCAACCTTTTAATTGAATATGAGGAGACTATGCCATTTGAGCTATTACTCATTGGCATCAATTAGTTATCATTAATATTTTAATAATGTGAAATTACATCTAATTATATGAGATTATTTACTTTTTTTTGCTGGTTAAATACTGACCAAATTTTAATAAAAGCACTAGCCTTCTAAACTTTTTCTTAAAAAAAAAAAATCAAAACGAATAAAAATAGAAATCTAACTTTTATGTTTTAGTTTAAATTTCAGACGATCTACATTTTTATAATTAGAATTAGGGGTGTTTAAATCCAAACCGATCCAAATTAAACCGTTCAGCTAATCCAATCTAAACCGAAAACCGATTAAAACGCACTAATTCGAATTTGATTGGATTCTATTTTTTGAAAACCGCTGGATCGGATTGGATTTCGGATCTAATTTTCATAACCGATCCAATCTAATCCAAACTGCACAATGTACTATAATATTATTATTTTATTATTATATTTACAATTATACTTATAACATGTTCAATTTTTTATACATTTTTATTTTATTCATGTATTATTATTATTATTTAATAAATATTTTATGTTCAAAATATTATTTATTTATTTATTTTTCTATTATCTTCTGTTTTTTAATCACCGAAAGATGATTATAAACTCTATTTAAACTAAGTTTACGCTGAATTAACCAATGGTGAATGCAAAATGTGAATCCACACATTATTTCACATACATCTGTTATATGTATATGCAATTATGCATACATTTGCAATGACACTATTTTATAGTTGGACATATTCATTGAATTTAATTTCTCTATGAGCTGAGGTATATAAATAAATAAATAATGCCGTGAGAAGGATAATAATAAGAGGAGGGGATAAAAATTAAACATATATAGCAACAATTGCATAACGTTTTAATTGTAAGAGGTGTGATCATTTTATATGGTTATATTACCTCAATAATTGATATTCCATCAATTTGCTTTTCCATGATGAACACCCCTTCATATATTTTCTCTAAGTACCTTCACTTGATCTGGACTTGGCAACACTTTAATTTTTTTTTTTCCACCTCAATTTGAAAGCTCCATCACTTAGTAGAGATAATCCAAAATTTATATAAGACAAGTATGAAAGATTAATTTCTATTGTACTCCTATAGAACACTAGAAAAATAAAAAATAATTTTTCTTTTAAAAGTTACA
>NC_029788.2:132373431-132375851 GCF_000816755.2 Arachis ipaensis | reverse complement strand
TGATTTATTGTCAATTGAGGGAAAATTAAAGATAAGTTTCTTCTCATCTCAATTACTCAATATATGTAATTGTGATCACGTGCAACATTAGTTCCATGCTTCCATGTTATGCATGATCTAGTACTCCATTCTATTGAGCATGTGGAATGATGTAGAGTTGTTGATTTTTTTTGTTTGGCGGCCGGGTTAGGGAATAGTTGGAAAAAAAAAGTTTCCTGGGCTTGTTTGGGCCTGTTGATCTTTTTATTTGGGCTTGTTATGGACATTACCCGTTCATTGAGTCAGTTCCTCGAAACCCCCCCCCTCTCTCTACATCCCCTTCCGTCCAATCTTCACGCCGGCTGCTTCTCCGCTGGCGGCGGACGCCCTTCAAGCTTGATCTGTCTCCGCTGTCGCTGATTCCTCCTTGCTCGTGGTTGTCGCCGCCGCTGTGATCTTTGCGGCCGCCATAGCTAAAGAGAACGAATGGCACAGAAGGCTTCTTCAGCTCATGGTTTAGAGGATGTGAAAACGGTGGAGGAAGTCCAAGCTATGATTCAAAAGAGTTTCCGACTTCCAATGGTGAAATTCTTGAGGCAACGCCTGGCAAAAGCTGGGTGTCCTGTGAGTGACAATTTTTTCAAGGCTTCTGAGTGCAAAGGGGCGCATGGCGTTGGTGGTTTTGTACCTGGTTCAGGGGTACTTGTATGTAGCAACTATATGCGAATTCAAGATGAGGTCGACCAGGTGGTAATTCATGAACTAATTAATGCATTTGATGACTGTCGTGCTGTCAATATAGATTGGAGTGATTGTGCTCACCAAGCTTGTAGTGAGATTCGAGCTGGTCATCTATCTGGTGATTGCCATTTCAAGCGGGAACTACTTCGTGGTCATATGAAATTAAGAGGGCATGAACCGGAATGTATCAAAAGAAGAGTTTTGAAATCTCTCTCTTCAAACCCTAATTGTGCTGGTTCAGCTGCCCAAGATTCTATGGAAGCTATATGGGATATTTGTTACAATGATACAAAGCCATTTGACAGAGCTCCTTGAGAAATTGCATGGATTGCAAGTTTCAACCGTCAATGCTAAACAATTTTTGGTGGCAACTCCCTACAATCATAATGGACAAACGGTTAGAAATGAATTTGGATCCTCTAAATTTTGAATTTTTACTTTCGAGGATAAAGTACGATCTCTCGCTCTTAAATGATTTCTCTACTTACGATATATCATACTTTACTCTCTCTAAAGTGAAATTCAAATTTTAGAGAATCCAAATCCGTTAGAAATAACCTTTTTTTTTATTTGAGTTAGTTTGTCTGTGGAGTACTCTTGGGAGTACTATCCAATTAGTCTAATAACTTTCTTTACATCCTTAAGCATCGTTTGAATTTCCTCAAATTCTGTTAAACTTCTACTTGTTCTTGTTTCTTGTTGTGCGTAATCACTAAAAGAAATGGCTTCATTTGCTTTCATTCTTACAACTTTGGGATGGCAGCAGCTAAGCCTTGAAGTCTTCTGTTCCTTCCTTGATAGTTCATATTAAACACACAAAATGATTTAATTGACTTTATGCATAAAGGGAAAACCATGAAAGTAGTTCTGAATATAGCCTTATTTTCTTTCTGTAAGTTAATATTGCTTAACAGTCAACTTATTATGATTTTCATATACATGTATTGATTTGATTCATCAATCTTCAATCAATTACTTCTTATGATACTGCTTTTCCATGTATGAGTAGTTAATCAAATAGCATCAAGAACTAGTGTATTTAGTTTGTTTTATCTAAATTGATATCAATGAGGTGGCTTGATTAAGAATCCAAGTCATAAAATAGAGATAGCTCCTCGCAGTGTTGAAGAATTTTCAAAGGAGAATCATTAATACTAGAAGATTCATACAATTACTACAAATATAATAGGAACTCCCTGCTTATATATAGCAATACTATAGCACATTCCCTTGGAATAGAATTGGGATGGTGCTGCTGTTTCTGAAATGCAAGAGTATGAATGTGCTGATGAGTGGAGAGATAGCTGAGGATGAAGTGAAGGGAAGATTCAGTGTTAACAAGTTTTCTCAGAATTTCAGTCACAACTCACAAGAGTGCAATAGAATAGAAGTGAGCTCAATTGGTTTACCATAATAGAATAGAATATGTTATTATATTATGTTTTTTTTATTCAGTTCATCATATATTATTGGAAAAATTTCAAGTGTACCAGAAATATCGGTGTTCTACTTGTTTTAACCATTGATTTCAATTAATATATATTATATATATTTTTTATAATTCAGATAAACGGTTAAAACAACTAGAATACCGATATTCTTTCCCAGTACACTTGAAACTCTTCCTATATTATTATATTTCGACCTAAACCGATCAAAGATTAATAAAAACTTGACAATGATGAAAATTATGTGAATAG